>NC_082676.1:79983068-80285757 GCF_025265405.1 Mesoplodon densirostris | reverse complement strand
TCTTTATAAATGAAAAAGAGGTTAATGCTGACCAAACTCGAGTTTAATAAAACTGAATATATTAGAATCCTACTATATTCCAAGCAGTGAGGATAAACTGCTACTTCTGAAACAGCATGCTTCTCTCAGTGAAATAATAAGATCAAAGTAGTTAGGAAATAATATCTCTTTAGCAATTTCCAAACTGCATTGAAAGTAGACAGCCATTTTCAGAGTGCTAGAGTCAGAAGAGTGAGGTTCATACTAACATGTAAGATTCTGTCAGGAAGCTGACTGTGGCTTGAATATAAAACAGGCTGCCAAGTAATATTGAGATAGGATCATAAATAAATGGTAAATTCAGAAAACTTCATAGCAAACATTGGGTTCTCTGGGAAGCAGACCAAGAGATCTAGCAGAAGCAGACCAAGAGGTACTAAGAAGTACCTCTAGGATCAAAGCTATGAAAAAAGAGGGGAATGAAGCAGGTTTGGACAGAGGGAGAAATCAAATTGCAATGCAGGTCTAGTGTCAGTCTTGGCTGACCAACAGGAAACTGGAGCTAGAATGGCCCTTCAGGGTTGATCTCAGTTGAGCCAAAATGGCCAGACTTTTATACTCCTTACAGCAATCAGCCACTGACCGTGGGCTACCCTAGGAAAGAGAGTTACCTTAGTCAAGCTGGCTCCTGGCAGCTGAAGTGGTCCCTCAAGGGGCTGACAGCTATGGGTTGTGTGTCCGTTGCACTCCCAGTGGCTAGGGCAACAAGCCTTCAAGGAAGGGAGATCTGGGTGGCACATCACAGTACCTACCACATTAGGCAAAGAATTTAGAGATTTAAGAAAGAAAGATCTTAAGCTACACCAGAAACTTTATCTAGATATGTGCTATATTTCAAGGTTTACATGACTTCATTCAGATCTCTATATAAATGTCATCCCTCCAGAACTTTCCCTGACCAATCTATCTAAGATGGACTTCTTTTCTGTGTTACATTTTTTCATGGTGCTTATCACTACCTGATATTTTAATATACATTTATTTGTTTATTGGGAATTATCTGTCATTCCCCCTGGAATATAAATTATAGGAGGGAGTAACTGTATCTTGTTTACCACTGTATCCCCAGTCAGTGTCTCAAACAATGCAGGAAAAATAACATATTCATAAATAATCAGAGCTCACTTAATATTTTTACTTATCATAATATTTTTACTTATCATTATTGATAACTCACTAACTATATTGGAGTTGAACTGGATATCAAAGGATGTAACTTGACCTAGGTTCCTGATGAGAAATGTAAAACACACAACTAAGAACTTTAAGGTAGATAATAATGATGGTTAATTTTACATCTCAATTTGAATGGGCCACAGGGTACCCAGGTATTTGGTCAAACATTATTTTGGGTGTTTCTGTGAGGATGTTTTTGGATGAGTTTAACAATTAAATCTATTGCCCCTGCCCCCGCAATGTGAGTGGGCCTCATCCAATCAGTTGAAGGTATGAATAGAACAAAAAGGCTGACCCTCCTCCAAATAAGGGAATTCCTCTTCCCTGACTGCCTTTGAGCTAGGACTTGGTTTTTTTCCTGTCTTTGGACTCAAGCTTTTCCTAGGTTTGCCTCGGACTCAGCTTTTCCTAGGTCTTAAGCCTGCCAGCCTCTGGACCGAAGCTACACCATCAGCTCTTCTGGTTCTTAGGCCTTCAAATTTAGACTGGAACTATACTATCAGCTTTCCTGGGTCTCTATCTTGCCGACTGCATATCTTGGAATTTGTCAGCTCCATAATGGTGTGAACAAATGTCTTAGTTCATTCGGACTGGTATAATAAAATACCACAGACAGGGTAGCTTATAAACAACAGAAATTTATTTCTCACCGTTCTGGGGGTTGGAAGTCCAAGAGTAAGGTGCTGGTACAGTCATGTTCTCATGAAGGCCCTCTTTTGGGCTGATAGCCAGTACCTCCTCTCAGTCTTCACATGGCAAGAGGAGCTAGGGAGCTCTCCAGGGCCTCTTTTATAAGAGCTAATCCCATTCATGAGGGCTCCACCCTCCTGCCCTAATCATCTCCCAACAGCCCACTTATTAACACCACCATCTTTAGGGTTAGGATTTCAACATATGAGTTTTGGCGGGTATACAAACATTCAGATCATAGCAATCAGTCTCTCTCTCTATATATAGTCTGTTTCTCTGGAGAACCCTGACTAATACAATAATCTTGCTTAAAAGAAATTTCTAACTATGAAAGTAAATTATAAATCGAATCATAAGTAATTAATGTGTACTTTGTTATTCTCTACAAAGGACATTAGCCATCATTCAGAACTTCTCTGTCAAATGTGTTGCTTCTTATGTGTATGTCTGAGAAACAGAGGGTCTTGTAAAGGGCTCTAACTCTTAAGAGAAGGAAATCCAAGGATCTAAAGAAGAATAAAATCTTGAATATATTCCACTCAACTAAATACACTTCAATATTTACCTAAAATTCAAAGGCTGGTAATAAAGTCATAGGACATGAGGCACACCCTTATCCAAATGCATTACCAAAATGTCTTCAAATGCTAACAAGAAGTAATTTTTGGATTAAAGGCCCCTTGGGAGTCTACATGACTATGCTCTCCTTCAATTAGTGTGAATAATCAAAAACTAACTGGATTTCAAGTGGAACATTTAAAGTGACATCATCTGATGTTATTTCATCCACATCATTTTGAGAGACAAATGTTTCTTGCAAAGCTGCATTTAAGGGACTCCTCATAAGCAAACACCAATTTAACCTACATGAAAAAGCACAAATTAACCTAGCTTGCTTGGGGTGAATTTATTTGGTTTTACTATTTGGTTGCTAATATATGAAGGCTATAAAGTGTGTTTGTTTTAAACAAGAGAAATGAAAAAAAAAATAATGTCTCATTTGAAATGCACTTCCATTTAGATTTAAAAAGCCAAATATACCTCAGGAAATGACTCCTCATCCCCTGCTCAAATGAATAGTATACATTTTAAGGAAGTCATAAATATTATCCAATATGAAAACATTTTAAAACTTCCACAACTTTTTCAAAGTTTCTATATTCACAGACCTTAAAGATAAAATTCAAACAAAACTTGGTCTTTGAAAAGAAATTCTCAAGACAATTCCACTCATCTAAAGTGTTCATAATTTATCTCAAAAAACATGACAAATTTATCCTTATTTGTTCTTTTTTGAAAGGAATGTCCCTATTTAGAACCTGAACTTTTCTGGTCCCCACAAGATACTGATTGACAACACCTGTTTATGGGTTACTTGTATACTACTAAAATTGTGCTATTTCACTTCAGGCCACCAAAATAGTAGATACTGCTTTAATGAATTTTCCAGTGCTAATTGTAGACAATTTCCTGGTCTAAGGGGCAATAGTCAAATATTTTTCCTACTATTCTTGCCTCTTACTTTTTTTTTATTAATTCTCTCCTCTCCTAATTAGAGCTATCCGTAAAAATGTAAGAAAATCTACCTCTTGATAGACTTGGATGACCCAGTTTAAATGAGTACACACAAAAAGATTCTTCTAGACACAATAAAATCACCTTTCTCCATTCTGGAATACATTATGTATTGAATTTGAGTTGTGTCCCCCCAAAATTCATATGTTGTAGTCCCAACCCCCAGTGCTTTAAAATGTGACTGTATTTGGAGACAGGGTCTTTAAAGAGGTAATTAAGTTAGAATGAGACCATTAGGGTGAGCCCTAATCTCATCTGACTGGTGTCTCTATAAAAAGAGGAGATCAGAACATAGAGACACATGGGACGTGCATGCACAGAGAAAAGGCCATGTGAGGACACAGTGAGAAGGCGGCCATCTGCAAGGGGCCTCAGGAAAAACCAAACCTGACAACACGTGGATCCTGGACTTTCAGCCTCCAGAACTGCGAGAAAATAAATTCTGGTTGTTTAAGCCACCCAATCTTTGGTATTTTGTTATGGAAGCAGGCAATATTGTGATTAATAAGAAATATATATTTGGTCATTCAGATGATCAAAATACATTTCTCATATATTTGGTCTATGTAGACAGTTCCTGGCTTATAGTCCCCCAAACTCTTAGAATTTCCTGAGTAATAAGAGCAATAGGAGCATCTCCTGTCATAATATTTGGTCTCCTGTCCTCAGTTCCTGAAATCACTTCAGAGCCATAGAGGTGAAATGGGTGTCTTGTTACTTATGATAAGCCCCTTTTTACTACAACTGGGTTTATGTTAATGATGTAACTTTTGGAAAGCACCTAAAGATGGGGGCTGGTTGCTAGGGGAACCAGCTGTGAATAGGTTGTTAGAACTTTTAGTCCCACCCCTTGATTTCCTGGGAGGGGAGAAAGGATTGAGGTTGAATCCATCACCAATGGCTAATGATTTCATCAATCATGCCTATGTACTGAAGACTCCATAAAAACCCAAAAGTAGGAGGTTCGGAGAGCTTCCAGGTTGGTGAACACATGGAGATTTGGGGAGAGTGGTGCACTCTGAGAGAGCATGGAAGCTTGGCACCCTTTACCCATACCTTGCCCTGTGCATCTCTTCCATCTGGCTGTTCCTGAGTTATATCCTTTTATAATAAACTGGTGATCTAGTAAGTAAAATATTTCTCTGACTTCTCTGAGCTTCTTTAGCAAATTAATTGAACCCAAGGTGGGGGGTGGGGTGTCAGTGGAACCTTCAATCTATAGCCAGTTGGTCGGAAGCACAGAGGACAACTTGGACTTGCAAGTGATGTCTGAAGTATATGTGTGTGTGTGTGTGTGTGTGTGTGTGTGTGTGAGTATGTGTATTGGGGGAAGGAAGGTCTTGTGGAACTGAGCCCTTAACCTGTGGAATCTGATGCTATCTCTAGGTACACAGTGTCAAAATTGAGTTTAATTGTAGGACACCCAGTTGGTGTCAGAGGATTGCTTGCTGGTGAGGAAGAAACCCACCCCCACAACACACACACATTATAATTGGTCCCAGAACCTTTACAGCCCTAGCAAACTAATACAGAATATACTGGTACATTTATTTCAGGCTTATACAATCTTGACATCCTGAGGGGACAAAAAAGGCACATCAAGTCACCAACCAAAATTTAGCTAAGATGATATTATAATAAAACAGAATGCTGAACATTTCAGAAGTTCTATGTTGGTTTATGTTAATTCAATTCAATCTAATTCAATCCAGTCAAGCAAACGGCCTTTTCCTTCCAGCTGCTCCAGGGATTCAAAGACAAATAAAACACGATCTTTGTGCTACTTTGCTGCTAGTTAAAAAACAGATGCATCAAGAAAGAAAAGCTATGTAACATGCGCTTGAAACCATAGAAAATAGGCCAAATTATTATCTAATGCATCAAGTGATAAAAGTATGTTATAAACACCTGCTTCATAAATATGTACATGCATGTGTAGAGTATGTGCACATGTAATACATATTGGGAAAACCACAGGAGAGTCATATACAAAAGTATTGACAGTTGTTCTTTCTAAATGGTACAAGAAAGGTAATTTAAAGTTTCTGTTTTGTTAATCTTTGGTGATCACATATTACTTTTGTATTGGAAAAAGATTAAACATTTTTTAAAAGAAATGTTACCTCATAAAAGACTGCCTAAGCCTGAAATTATGCAACATGTACCCCAAAGACTAAAAGGAGTAAATAGCTATCAATATTTAAGAATTTTATACTCCATTCTATGGGCTTGGTTATTCTTGTTTTATTGAGGTGAAATTCATATCATATAAAATTAACCTTTTTAATGTATACAATTCAGTGGCATTTAGCATACTTGCAATGTTGTGAAACTACCACCTCTAGTTCAAAAACATTTAATCACCCTAAAAAAATCCAATACCCACTAAGCAGTCATTCCCTATCTCCTCCTCCCCTAGCTACCACTACTCTGCTTTCTGTCTCTACTACCTATTCTGGATATTTCATATGACCTTTTTTCTGACTTCTTTAACTCAGAATAATATTCTTAAAGTCCATCCACATTGTAGCATGTCTCAGTATTTCATCCCTTTATTATATGGCTAAATAATAGTCTATCATATGGATGAACCACATCTTCTTTATCCATTCATCATTTGATGGACATTTGCATTATTTGCATCTTTTGGCTATAATGAATAAAGCTGCTATAAACATTCACATGCAAGCTTTTGTGTGGAAATATGCTTTCAGTTCTCTTGGGAATATACTTATGAGTGGAACTACTGGGTCATATCATAATTCTATGCTTAATTTCTTGAGGAACTGCCAAAATGTTTTTCACAGCGGCTTCACTATTTTACACTCCCACCATAATATACGAGGGTTCCAATTTCTCCACATCCTCTCAACACTTATTATTCCCCTCTCCTTTTTTATTATAGCCATCCTGGTGGGTGTAAAGTAGTATCTCATTGTAGTTCATTATGTTATAACCATAATCTACACACATCTGACATTTCAGTCTTAGTAATCACTCAACAAATTCCTAACAATTATACCAAGTTATGTAAAGAAATTTTTAAATATAAGAACATGTCCATTAGGAACAAGGATAAGACTGGGGTTATTTTAATTAGTCCATTTAGTCAATGCTGAAATCTGTTATGGAGTGGGTGAAAGGGGAGGTAGCATACTAACCCATTAAGTCCCTAGATTTCTGGTCTTACTTGAAAAGTAATTGATGAAGTAGCTCACATGATATATTCCTTCTAAAGGTATATAAGCCCTTGGATAAAATAATGAAATTTCAATTCAATCAAGAAAGAGAAAAAGACAGGAAGGAGGGAGGGAGGGAAGGAGGAATGGAGGGAGGGAGAAAGGAAGGGAGAGACAGAAAGAGACGGGGAGGAAGGGAGAAAAGAAAAGAAAAAATAACTCTATATCAATTCCAAGAAACATTTGATAAAATGTTATATCTGGGTTACAGTTCCTCTAGGAGAATTTTATGCATGTGATAGGAATCAGATGCAACTTACACTCAATTTATACAAATAGGAGAAACAAATCATCCTTTGAAGCCTAGCATTTGCTTTTGAGAGTAAAGTAATACAGCTGAAGACAAAAAAAAATGGAAAAAAATACCACTGGCACTACCACATACTTCTTATTCTTTTCAAAAATATGCATAAAAGAAACTAGAATCAAAAAGCTAAAACTCTCTTGGGGGGAAAAAAAGATATATTCTAAATACCACTAGAGAAGGATAAGCATCCTCACAAAATTACTAAGATGTATCTCTAACAATTGTGAGGGGAATTTTGCTACTGCTGATCACATACATGTTATTTTTACTTCCCTACTCTTTATTAACCTGCTTCACCACTTCCTATTCTATCCTGATCCCTCCCTCCCCTCCCCTGCCTAAGCCTTAAGCCTGCCAAAAACACCCACTGACATTCATCAGTCTTTACAATGTACTCAGAGGCCAGAAATGTTACCATTCTTGAACAAGGATGATTACCTCTACCTGCAGATTTTAAGTTTGATTTTAAAACCCCACTATTTTAGAAGGATTTTTTAGGTAGCCTGATGTCTGGGGAGGCAGAAGTTGATATTTTCTTCTCTAGGAAAGACTACCAATATGCAGAACTGAAAGGACTCTTGGGAGGGCTAGGTGACCAGGTGAAGCATGGAGCTGGGGTCATGGTCCTCCTCCTCACATCTTCAGCGTGGACGCTGCAGTGCTAGTGAAGGTGAGGCTCCTTCAAACCAGTAAAGCTTGAGTGCGACACAAAGACTATGGCCAGTGCCACATGGTAGCTGAGAAACAGTCCGGTGAGACATCCAGAAATAGTCAGGATGAGGATGCACATTGAAAAGATAACTACAGGTTTCATGTGGTATATCAGGGACAAATGTTTAACAGACAACGTTAAAGTGACTTCATTTGTATCAATCATTAGATGTTTTGTGATATTCAGACTACATTTGGTTAAAACAGAGCTCATAGGTTAAGAATCAAATACTTTCTGGCAAAGTCAGGAGATTATACTGGTTGATTATGTTTCAAGTAGTGAAAATCATGTACCTTACTCTCTGCGTTTGTTCTTGAGGGAAACTGATTTCTCTGTGGAACCAGACTACAGAGATACCCACATTCTCTTGCCTGATGACAATCTCGTCAAAAAACACTAGGCTGGTGTCAGACCTGTACGCTGGGAAGGAGCTTTGTGGACTGGATGGACACAGACTCTGCAGCAGAGGGTGTCTGATTGCCTCGGGAATCTAACATGGGAAAGTCCAGGTGACATAAATGAAAAATTAACAGACGGAAGCATCATATAAATGTACAGAATTTCTGTACAATATACTGCCCATCTATGTAATTTCTCCTATCCAAATATATACTGCTCCCAGGAGCACAAAAGAGTTTGCCAGAAGGAAATTTTCAAATATTTGACTTGACACCCCTTGAAAAAGAACTACTGATCTTACTTACCATAGGGGAAAATAGATACACTTTAATACAATCATCATAGTTATAGAAAATAAACTAGTGGGGAGAGAGAGGGGAGTGGCAATACAGGGGCAGGGGATTAGAAGGCACAAACTATTGGGTGTAAGATAGGCTAACAGGATATATTGTACACAACAGAGAATATAGCCAATATTTAAATAGTGTGTAATATTTACAAATTGTATAAAAATTAAAAAAACAAAGATGAGAAAACAGAGATTCAATTAGGGGTTGGGTGACCCTTGTCAAGCCTTGACTAGTCCTTGTAACCCTGGCTAGTTAGTGACAGAGAGAGTGAGAGGATTCAAATCCAAGGCACGTGCATTCCATATATACTGGAAAGTGGCAACAAAGAATGTAGTTATTACAAATAATTTCTAAAAGTGGACAAGACCAACAAAACCTTCACCAAGGGCTTCCCTGGTGGCGCAGTGGTTGAGAGTCCGCCTGCCGATGCAGGGGACACGGGTTCGTGCCCCGGTCTGGGAAGATCCCACATGCCGCGGAGTGGCTAGGCCCGTGAGCCATGGCCGCTGAGCCTGCGCATCCGGAGCCTGTGCTCCACAACGGGAGAGGCCACAGCAGTGAGAGGTCCGTGTACCGCAAAAAAAAAAAAAAAAAACCCTTCACTAATGACAGAGTACTGGATTATCCAAAAAGGCCTATGTAACATTATTATTAATTTTTTTTAATTTAATTTTATTTATTTTTTTATACAGCAGGTCCTCATTAGTTATCCATTTTATACATATTAGTCTATACATGTCAATCCCAATCTCCCAGTTCATCACACCACCACCACCACCACCCCGGCCACTTTCCCCCCTTGGTGTCCATACGTTTGTTCTCTACATCTGTGTCTCAATTTCTGCCCGGCAGACCAGTTCATCTGTACCATTTTTTCTAGGTTCCACATATATGCTTTAATATACGATATTTGTTTTTCTCTTTCTGACTTACTTCCCTATGTATGACAGTTTCTAGATCCATCCACGTCTCTACAAATGACCCAATTTCGTTCCTTTTTATGGCTGAGTAATATTCCATTGTATATATGTACCATATCTTCTTTATCCATTCATCTGTTGATGGGCATTTAGGTTGCTTCCATGTCCTGGCTATTGTAAATAGTGCTGCAATGAACACTGGGGTGCATGTGTCTTTTTGAATTATGGTTTTCTCAGGGTATATGCCCACTGGTGGGATTGCTGGGTTGTATGGTTCTACTTCTAGATTTTAAGGAACCTCCATACTGTTCTCCATAGTGGCTGTATCAATTTACATTCCCACCAACATTCTGGGTCTTTTATGGTTATTTGTTCTAGTTCTGTGAAAAAAGTCATGGGTAATTTCACAGGGATTGAATTAAATCTGGAGATTGCTTTGGGTGGTATGGCCATTTTAACAATATTATTTCTTCCAATCCAAGAATCCATGCTTCTAATTTTCATCTCAATGCTTAAATTAAGCTCTAATAGAAGTAGTTCCAATATTTGAACAAGTTGGCACATATCACATTATAAAAATCAAAATAGTGTCTTAAGTTCACATAACGACTAGCTTCTGCCTATGTAAAACCCAAGCCTTTCTATGAGATCAGCCAAGAAAATCACTATATGTATTTTCCTTTCTAACACTGAAGACTTCCTTGGCACAGTCTATTTGACATACAAGTGTCCAATGGAAAAGGCAAAAAATAACAAGATCTGCAGACCTAGAACAAAGTAGGTCCTTAATATATGTATGTTGAAAGAACAAATGCATCCACAATGGTAAAAGATTCCCTTGTTTGGGATGTTTGTAACATCAATCCAGGAATGTTACAGAAATACCTGAAGCATTAACAATGATCAATAATATGGGTAGGTGTTAAAAATCACAGCAGTCAAGTTGTTGCTTATAACCATGACTTTGAGTTTGGTATTAGACTCATGGAAGAAAACTGAAAACTCATCCCTTCTAGCCTCTTGTAGAAGCCCATTCTAGACCAGAACAACACTGACAATAATAGGCAATAGGCCAGATCTAGGCCATTAAGAGAATTTGCAATTTGGAAGCGGGGTGGAATAGAAGTGAAAAGTCTGGAGATTTCTCTTGCCAAGATTTATGATGAGATGAAGGGCTAATGGCATAGTTCTAGGGAGCTTCCCTCCATTGTTAGGTCCCCATTAGTGTTGACCTGCTATATTTAAAAGTTCCATTCAAACATCAAAGGGAATGTTTTATTGAGAAAATCCCAACTTTTCCAACGGAAAATTTCTTTTTATTTATCCTTAGCTAAGTAGCAATGGAAAGTGTCAACGTTTAGGTGGAAATATTATAAATTACTAAGCAAAACGGGTGCCAGTGACAGAATACAAATTTGTCATTTGAGACTTAGACTCAAATCCTCTGAGAAGCCTACCCACACCACCCTATCTAACGCCCTCTAAAATTTGAGGAAATGCTAGAAATCATCAATAAGAAATTCAACGGATGCAATTATATAAAAAAGCAAAAGTTTTGTACAAGTAAAACTCACAATAAACCTGAAAAGATACGTGTAGTAAATATCACAAATGATTAATATATTATTATATTCACTTTCTATTGCTGTGTAACAAATTACCACAAATACAGCAGCTTAAAACAACACCCATTTGTGAGTTCACATATCTGTAGGCCAAAAGTACAGTCACAATGTGACTGGGGATCACAAGGCTGAAATTAAGGTGTCAGTGGGGCTAAGTTCTAGCCTGAAACTGGAGAAAAATCTTCTAAGCACATTTTTGTTGTTGACAGAATTCAGTTCCTCATGGTGCTAGAACTGAGGCCCCTGTTTCCTTGATGGCTGTCAGCCAGGAGATGGTCTCAGCTCCTAGAGGCTGGGCACTTGAGCATTTCAAGTCTAGTTCCTTTCCACGTGGACTCCTCATTCTTCAAGCCAGGAAAGACATGACGAATCCTTCTCCTGCTTTTAATTTTTCTGACTTCTTTTACTACTACCAGTCAGAGAAAACTGTGCTTTCAAAAGGCTAATGTAGTTAAAACTACTATGTAGGATCAGACCCACCCTGAAAATCTCCCTTTCTGAATGTGAATTATACCATTTAACATAACCTAATCATGGGAGTGAAAACTATCAAGTTTACAGTCCCAGGGATTGCTCAGGGCGTGAATACTGGGGGAGAGAAAATGATGAATCTTGAGTAACATCTTAGAATTCTGCCTACCACAATTACGTAAGGAGATTATATAATTTGGTGAAAAATATATTTCAACATATTGAATATAAATGAGAAAATAACATGAGCAAACAAGGCACATATGAGGAACAGAATCTTTTGGAAAATAATGTGACAAGAAAAATCAAGAGCCATATAAATGTTACACTCCTTAGCCTAACCTTACCACTCCTGGAAATACAGCACGCCCCCCAAAAAGAAAAATTCATAAGAAAGAAAAAACTATAACATGAATATGTCGGCCTTCTCGAGGTTTTCCTAGAATCACACACACAACTCTAGAACAGCAACTTCTACATGATGTTTACCTACCTGTCTCTGCCACAATACTTGGAGCATCAAATCCAGAAACTGTATCTTATTCATCCTTTTGTTCCCAGACTCTAGAATGGTATATACATGCTGCAAATATTTGTTGAGTACCTATTATGTAACCATGACTGAGTGAGGCATCAGGACACACAATTAGATAATCCATGCTCTGACGTACCTCATTTCTCATAATTTTGTAAAAAGAAAAAAGTTATATAATATCAGAAAGTTCTACAATCAACATATGTGTGAAGTACTAGGATCATAAAAGTTAACAGAAATGAGGGAACTGTTGGACCAGACCTTGAAAGCTAACTGGAATTCACTAAAGAGACAAAGCAGATGGGGGATTACAGGGAAAAAGAAGTAAAGAATATATTATGTAGCCATTTAAAATTATAATTATGAACTGTATAAAACTATATAAAAATGTTTATATTAAGTGAAAAACTGTGTACCAAATTAGACCTTTGTTCTAACCATAATTATGCAAAAAAGTGTATAAATGCATAGAGACAAATAGGAAAAAAATCAACACAATTTTCTAGAAGGTGAAATAATTGCTAATTTATTTCCTCTTATTTTATGTATATTATACTTACATATTATATACATATATTGTATATTACGTTTATATTTATTCTTTGTGCTTCCAAAGAAATTTTAAATGAAAAGGAAGAAAAAACATTACATTAAAAATAGTAAGTCCACCAGTTGGGAGAGTCCTGCTAAATGACAGAAAGTAGAAATACTCAATGTCTGAGTCTATTTCCCTACATTCTAACTAAAAGTCTTGATTACAGGAAATGATGTACTCAACCATTCATTAATTCCACAAACATCTCCTGAGCACTGGTAATGTGCCTGACATGGTGCAAGGCACCAGAGATACAAAAATGGATGACAGTCCCTGCCCTCAGAAAGCTCTTGATTTGATGAATCACCACAGTGAGATTTACTTGGTAATGGCATTTTAATAATTGCTGAGAAGACAAAATTCTCTAAATAATAGTTCACTTCACAGGTGGAAGCCTCAATCTGACAGAATGTAAAATAGCTCCCTACCTCAAGTCTACTCACAGCAACAGGGATAAGACCTGTCATTGCTGCCAAGAAACTGTCTTTCCAAGACTCACAAATCAGATGCACCAGATTCTTAAATTACATCACTTCTATCGCAATGGAAAGAGATCTAGTCAATGCCTATACATATGGCTCAGTAAATCTATAGATCTAACATTTTGGTTCACTAATAGGGTGGCTGTTTTAATGCTTGAAGAATAATGTTTGAATGACCGATAATTCCAACACAAGTCTACTTACTGGGTCTCAATTTTCATAAGGCAAAATCAGGATCATCACAATTTGTGTATTTCTATGTTTTATTTTATTTTGCCCTTTATTTTTCCATCTTTATTCCTAATTTTATCATGAGTAGTCACATATAGCACTGAAGAATAATATAAATCTCAATTTCACTCAAACTCCTGAAACTATTAGAAGAAAAACTGAAAGCAATATGAACTTCTCATTGGCAAACACAGTTTCTCCACTGAGACCATTTCTGCTAGCTACCAAGACAGAGTTTTTCAGTCAAAAAATGTCTCCTTCCAAGCCACAGATTATTTGAAGAAAACAAGTAAAACAAAGGAAAAGAAAAAAAAAAAAGTCCTACCCCAAAATTCAAAATCTCTCACTCTCTTCCCCAAAGAACATAAATCCAACTTGAGGATTTTTTATTATAGGATCCTTATTTCACTAAATGTCTTCTTAGTAGGGTTTTGTTATCTATCATTTACATAGTAAGAGTTATACTTTATCAGAAGTAACAGGGTCAGTAGCTTATTAAATCAGAAATGCTAAAGTAAAATGGATCCATTTGGGTTTTCCCCACTTTCATTACTTTTTTCTTGTTACCACTGTCATCATCATCATCACCATCATATTTGACATTTATTAAGCAGTTTACAACAAGTACCAGGAACTGGACACCACACAAAGCACATACACGTTAGGTCATTTCCTCCTCAAAACTACATTTTAAGCATCAGAGATCTAAGGAACTTGTCTAAGGCCATACTAACAATAAGATCCCCATCTTTCTAACTTCAGAGCTCAACCTCTTAACCACTTTATTAGTTTCACAGAGCTGCTATAAAAAATTGCCACAAAGTACACGGCTTAAAACAACACACATCTATCCTCTCACAGTTTTGGAGACCAGAAGCCCAAAATCAGTTTCACTGGGCAGAAACTAAGGTGTCGGCAGGGCTGCCCTCCCTCTGAAGGCCTCCTCCAGCTTCTGGTGGCTGTCAGAACTCCTTCTCTCTCCCCAAATCACTCCAATCTTCAAGGCTAGCACTTTCAAATCTCTCTCAGCTCCATCTTCACATCGCCTTCTCCTCTGTATGTAGTCAAATATCAAGATCCTTAACTTAGTTACATCAGCCATGTAAGGTAATACTCATAAATTCCAAGGATCAGGAGGTGGATCTTTTGAGGGGGATCTGTTTTTCAGCCTACCACACCACTAAACTCTACTGCTTCTCCAACTGATTTTTTCGTGGTTCTTGGTGTGGTGGTAAATCAGAGATAGTCCAGAAAGATACCACAGGGAGTAGTACACACTCTCCTTTGAGAAAAGTCAGCCATGCAAGACAGATAAACCTAAGATTAGAACCAGTAAAGTAAGACAAACACACATATGGACTTATTTATACTGGAGGTCACCAAAATCCAGCTCATCAGCTCCATACCAACACTGGAACCCCAGTCTCCTTACTCCTTACCCCAGTGATATTTCCAAAGAGCCACAAACAAATCTTAAACCAATGCACCTTTTCTTCGACAAGACAGACTTTCTCATGCTTTGGGCCTTTGTTCATGCAATTTCTTGTCTTTATGCCTACTGTAATGCTACTCTCCTCAATGCTTTATCATCACACTTATGAAGTCTTTCCTGATGTCCACACTCACAATTACTCCTTTCCTGGCGTTTGGTTTCTATATCTTCAATGTCACTTGTCATTAGTCCTGAATCATATAGTTGCTTATGTATATATGTATCTTCCTAGAAAGTACAAGGTCCTTTAGAACAAAGACTGTCTACCATCTCAGTGTCTGGCAGAGAATTAGGCACAAATTCTAACTAAATTTGCATTAGAAAGAAGGACGGAAGAGAGAAAAGGAGGGAATTAGAGAGGAAAATGAGGAAAGAGAAAAGAAGAGAAGCAAGGGAAGATAATGGAATGGAAGGCAAGGCAAGGCAAGGCAAGGGAAAGGTAAATACTAAAGCCCAGATTGCTTTAGGAGAACAGAAGGAGATACAGTTCTTTCCAACACATATCTGTGAAAGCCCTGAAGAAAGAAGATTTTCAAAAAGGTCTGATAAAGAGTACCAGAGAGCAAGTGCATGAAACTTTCTTGGTATGCTCTAAGCCCCAGAGTATAGGGAAATGATTCATAAAGAAGCGTGTACAGACTCCTGCATCAGAACCTCTGCATCATCATGCTTGCTAATTGGAAGTTCCAAGGGCACCTCCTACACTTGCCGAATCTGAATTCTGAGGTGCTGGGAAATAGAAATCAACATTTAAAACAAGATTCTGGGGCTTCCCTGGTGGCGCAGTGGTTGAGAGTCCGCCTGCCGATGCAGGGGACTCCGGTTCGTGCCCCGGTCTGGGAAGATCCCACATGCCGCGGAGCGGCTGGGCCCGTGAGCCATGGCTGCTGAGCCTGCGCGTCCGGAGCCTGTGCTCCGCAACGGGAGAGGCCACAACAGTGAGAGGCCCGCGTACCGAAAAAAAATAAAAAAAATAAATAATAATAATAAAAAATAAAACAAGATTCTGGATGATTCTGATGCCCACTAAAGTTTGACATAATCATTACTATTGTAAGAAAGAAGAAAAAAGTCAAACAATACCCAGAAGATTTTTTCTTTTTCTTTTGGCTTGATTCCTAAGGTCTAGTACTGGACTTGATGACCATTTTCCTTTAAAGGTAAAAATGAAAGTCCAGTTTCAAAAATGACAAGGCTACAGGACTGAAATATGTTCCAGGGAAAAATGCCAAAGACTCAGAAAGGGGATTTGGGAAAGGTGCCAAGATGATTCAACACTGAGCCCCTCTAAATTATGAAGATATTACTTTAATCAGCCTGGTCATAAGAATGATAGCCACAATTTGCCTGACACATCCAATCAATGACAGCCTTATGCCAGTTTGTGGTTTTCTGTCATCTCAATTATTTTTCACTGACTTAAATTCTTTTTGAAGACGCTTCCGGGCTTGCGAAATTATAAGGAATTCCCTGGTGTCCCCTCCTGGAGTTATATCATAGATCTTATTGATCTTGAGCTCCAGTCCTCATTCCTCAAATTCCTCCTTAGAAATGATTTGTTACCAGCCTTCCTCAATCTTCTTATAAAATGTAACAGTTCATACCAGGGTGCAACTAATCTCGCCTAACACTTCACCCCCATCACCCTCTCAGAGCTACAGATGCCCAGCAAAGATGACATCTAAGGAGGAGGCTGTCTCCAGGCCGTGGACAATCACTCACTCTGTCATCTTATATTGTGTTCTTTTGTTCCATCATTTTTACAGGACACATTTGCTTTTAAGGATCAATATTCAATTTAACTTTCTATACACTATAAATCAAGTCCTTAAAAAGTGAAGAAAATATGTTTCTGGTTTTGAAGTTATTTTAAACCATAGCCAGGTCCTAAGCTAAGCCCAATTAATAAGCCTCGTTCTTGCAAATTCTAAGCACTGAGTGTGAGCTATGAGAGGTAGGTTACATTTCTTCTTTTCTGTCAAAGAATATTGCCATAAGAGATATTTTTAAGTAAAATAATGAGCTGTGAATCAGTCTAATTAGAGAATTTGCAAGTACTCAGCAGATGTAAAATTGTAAACTTTAAAGAAATAATTTCTTTTGCTCATTATTTCTTGCTATAGATGCTATAAAACATATTCACGACCAGTAACTTTTCTATATGTAAGGATAGAATTATACTCACATAATATTTTGGTGTTATTTTCACCAATGAGTTAAAATTAACAATTTGCTTAACTTAGAAACTTAGAACAAATAAACCTTACTTAACTGTCTTGATATACCATCAAATGCAAGTACCATCTACACATTTTAAGGAGGACTTGGTTAAATACAAATGAAATTGTAAAAGAAAACTGTTCTATGCATTTAAAATAACTTATTTCTAAATGTCCTCACGAAGTTTAAGAAGATCTCTTCAACCCTATGGATCAGACATGTTTCTGAATTAACTTCCACCCAGAAACCCATGGGATGAAAATTCTGTGTGATAAATTAAGTTGCCAAATGAAATGGATTAGCTATCAGTGAAACTGCCTGATAAGCTGTCAGATCCACTTTGAATTGGGATTCATCCTCTTTCTCCACCTGTTCATTAAGCTCCAAGTTCATGGCAACTCCAGTGACTGACTGCACATAAACAATCTGTTTAGATGGGAAAGTGTAGCTAATCTAGTCAACATTCCTACACTTATACATTCATTTAAACTTAATTCTCTGGTAATTTATTCTGTTCACAATCACAGTGTGGAAAAATATACCTCTACCCTGAAGTTTAATTTTGGAACCAACAGAGATGTGATGTGTCATAAAATTAAACAAAGCAAATCAGACTTACCTCAAGGTCAAAAAAAGCTGGGGAAATTTAATGCCATAAATTTGCTTCTTCAAGCAGTTACAAAAATAAAAAGAGTAGTGAAAAAGCTGTTGCCTTTGCACTGATAGTATGCCAAAATAAAATATTTATTTCTGTCCCTATTCTAAAGGAAACGTTGGCTGCTTTTATAACTAGAAAGCTAAAACCAGCTAAGAATGTTGAAAAATAATTCTCAACCCTTCTTTCTTATCAGAATGACCAAAATCTTCCCTTATATGACACCAAGTGTAATAAATGACTTGTCAATCAAAAAGCACCAAATCTGAGCTGTAAGAACATTGTTCTTCCTGAGGCATTAAACACTGACTCTCTTCTTTTTAAGTATACAGAATTTACTCCATAAGGGGGCTATTCACCAAATGCAGATTTAATAAAAATCACTAAGTTCCTCTGAAACTGCTGAAGTTTAAAAGATTTTACCTAAATGTAAGACCAGACACTATAAAAACTCTTAGAGGAAAACGTAGGAAAAACACTCTTTGACATAAACCACAGCAAGACCTTTTTTGACCCACCTCCTAGAGTAATGAAAATAAAAACAAAAATAAACAAATGGGACCTAAGTAAACTTAAAAGCTTTTGCACAGCAAAGGAAACCATAAACAAGACCAAAAGACAACCCTCAGAATGGGAGAAAATATTTGCAAATGAAGCAACAGACAAAGGATTAATCTCCAAAATATACAAACAGCTCATGGAGCTCAATATCAGAAAAACAAACAACCCAATTAAAAAATGGGCGGGAGACCTAAACAGACATTTCACTAAAGAAGACATACAGATGGCCAAGAGGCACATGAAAAGATGCTCAACATCACTAAGTATTCGAGAAATGCAAATCAAAACTACAATGAGGTATCACCTCACACCAGTCAGAATGGCGATCATCAAAAAATCTACAAATAATAAATGCTGGAGAGGGTGTGAAGAAAAGGGAATCCTTTTGCACTGTTGGTGGGAATGTAAATTGATATAGCCACTATGGAGAACAGTATGGAGGTTCCCTAAAAAACTAAAAATAGAACTACCATATGACCCAGCAATCCCACTACTGGGCATATACCCCAAGAAAACCATAATTCAAAAGGATACATGTACCCCAATGTTCATTGCGGCACTATTTACAATGGCCAGGACATGGAAACAACCTAAATGTCCAACGACAGATGAATGGATAAAGAAGATGTGGTACATATATACAGTGGAATATTAGCCATAAAAAGGAATGAAATTGGGTCATTTGTAGAGATGTGGATGGACCTAGAGTCTGTGATACAGAGTGAAGTAAGCCAGAAAGAGAAAAACAAATATTGTATATTAACACATATATGTGGAATCTAGAAAAATGGTACAGATGAACCTATTGGTTGGGCAGGAATAGAGACATAGATGGAGATAACAGACATATGGATAAAGCGGGGGAAGGGGAGGGTGGGACAAATTGGGAGATTAGGGTTGACATAAATACATTACCATGCCTAAAACTGATAGATAGTGGGAACCTGCTGTATAGCACGGGGAGCTCAGCTCGGCACTCTGTGACAACTTAGATGGGTGGGATGGGGGGTGGTGGGAGGGAGGTCCAAGAGGGAGGGGATATAGGTATACACATAGCTGATTCACTTCATTGTACAGCAGAAACTAACACAACATTGTAAAGCAATTTTACTCCAATAGTAAATTAATTAATTAAAGATTTATATATCATGAAAATATAAGAATGCTTACTTTCTACCGATAAGCTATTTTTCTTCACTATTATTTATGGAGCCTAATTTTTATATGAATTAATGATTAGAATTAAGAAATCAATGTCACCTTTCCCTTTCCCTACACATGTAAAGCAAGGCCTTAACTGAAGAAAAATTAAGTAAACTAAAAGCCAAATAATGATTATATTCAGTCAACAGAACAGAATGAATATCATCCACGTTTTAGACCCCACAAGAAGCAGCTCCCCAAAAGTCACAAATAAAGAAGAAAAATAACTTAGAAATTAAGTTGACCTGTATATGTAACAAATAAAATATACATTTTCTTTGGCTGAAATTAATAGAAGTGTACATAAAATTGTTTTTCAATTTTACCATATAAGTAAAAAATAAAAATTTTGAAAGTAAAAGAGCATAGACGATTCCATATACGGTTGCACATGAGCATTAGAAAGCCCCTAGGCCTCATGAAATGTCAATTAGCATCATTATAAAGTTCAGCTTTTAACTAGATTTAACCATAATCAACTGTTGACAACTCACACAATTACAAGACAAACTATGGCAGATGGTGTTTGTATTTATTAACTACCAGTAGAATTAGAATTCACTTCCCCATTCCCTTCATCCTAATGTAAGCACAGCTGCTTCCCCTTCCAGGGACTGGCTGCCTCCTCTACAGTCCCAGTCCAATTGGCTCAGTCCACATGGAAAGTAGCAATGAAAGGGCTGAATCCAATTTCATAAGCTAGGGATGCTTTCAATAAATGTGAAGACTTTTTACAAAGCAGGGGTGCTCTGGCTTATATGGCACCTAGGGACTACCACCCATTCTAGCCCCAGGGGTGGGCTTTGAGATTTTCTTACATAGGGAAAAGGCTGAAAGTTTCAGAGAAACCATGCTTTTCAACAATCTCTAAGAACCAAAGCCATGGCCATAAGATATCCCCAGGGCTAAGTGCTGTGCTGGATCCTAGGTACCACTCTGAAAGTGAAAACAAAACAAGACAAAAAAACCCAGTTCCTCTCTCATTTCAAGGTACTGCAATGTCCATCTCTTTCCCCACCATCTTGAATTTCAGGGAGAGAACAGCAGCAATGAACCCGAGCTACTCGGTTTCTCTGTTGAGAAACATTCAGTACTGTTCTCCTCAGGCCTCCAACCAACCCAACCCCACCCAATGCCTCCAGGCTACCACAACCAAGTTACTTGTACCTTGGTGCCAAAAAAATTTTATAGGTAAAAATCCTGCATTCAATTCCAGAAGATAATACCAAAAGTTATGTTTCCTGTCTTCATAGAATTGGAAATTAAAACAATGAAGTACAATTCAAAGGCATAGGTTAAAAAAAAATCATCAAAGTTAATATTGATGAAGTTTGGGGAAATACATACTCTTTTAACTTGAGAGAAATAAATTCATTTAACCTTTCCATAGAGCTATTTGGTTACATACATCAAAAGTTTAAAAACTTTCATACTCCCATAATTTCACTTCAAGGACTATATTCCAAGGGAATAATCAGAGTTTTTTACAAAGATTTATCTGATAGGATGTTTGTCTCAGCCTGTTTGTAACAGTAAAAAACATGAAACAATCTAAGTTTCCAACAATAAGGGAATAGTTAGATAAACATTCATGTGTATGACTGAATATCATGCTGCTATTTAAAATGACATGTAAAAATGATTCTTAAAAATTAAGCAGTATTTTCGGGCCTCCCTGGTGGCGCAAGTGGTTGAGAGTCCGCCTGCCGATGCAGGGGATACGGGTTCGTGCCCCGGTCTGGGAGGATCCCATATGCCGCGGAGCGGCTGAGCCCGTGAGCCATGGCCGCTGAGCCTGCGCGTCCGGAGCCTGTGCTCCGCAACGGGGGAGGCCACGACAGTGAGAGGCCCGCATACCGCAAAAAAAAAAAAAAAAAATTAAGCAGTACTTTCTAAAATTCAAAATACATCTATAAAATAAAAAGAAAATAACCTGAAGCATAAACGCTGAACTTAAACAATGATGTATGTGTTTGGAAACGTTATGGAGACTATTTTATTCTTTTCTGTATTTTATATTTTCCCTATTTTAAATATTAATGTGTATTCCTTTTGTAATCAGCCACCCAAAAAGATCTTTTAAAATATTTTTTTAAATCCAATTGACTAGTATGTGTGACAAACAAAACAAAAATTTCCCTAAGTGCACTGAAGGATTCTCAAAGAGAGAAAAAAAAAAACTCTGAAAACGGAACAAACGCCCAAGCAGTTCCGATCACTTTCCCCCAGCATTTTTTTTAAATTTTAGTCTCTCAGAGTCCCTTGAGGACTATGTTACTATTTAACTCCAAGGGATATTCCTTGGAGTTTGAAGTTTTGAAGTTTGAAGTTTTCAACTTCAAATAGAAGTTGAAAACTCAAAGGGGAATTTCCTGAAAGCTATCCATCCCTCTTGGCAGTTATTTTCTTTTGCGGATTATCTTCTAATTCCTTGGAGTATTTAATGTTTAGTTTGATGCCACAAATTCCCCCAGAAAGTAAAATTGTAAATCAGAAAAACAAAGAAGTGATGGGTCGAAGAACAGAAATATTTTGAAAAATATGTAGGGATGCAAAGCTAAATAACAACTGAAATGATAATTTAACACATCATAAAGGCTCTTTTACATTTAACCTTTCACTCCATCCTCACAGAGACCCTGTTTTCTGTCTATCTTCACACTAGATAAAGCAAAGACACCGATATTCTTACAGCTGGAAGCTCACACTTAAACCTGTAACCAGTGTTAAGAATTCACCTCAAAAAAATTGTTCTCACCCATCCTACACCCATACTTGTCTGCTCAACTATATTTCACAGGTTGATCAAATGACAGCTATCCACAGTGGTGATTTTGATCAGCACTTCTGATCAGCAGGTCCTGGCACAGCATAGGAAGGAAAGTAAAGGGGGAGAATGATGGGTAGAAATTCTTTCTCCTTTGCTTGGCTTAGCTGGGCTGGATCTGAAGAGAGGGTGGCAAGAAATGGTTTCTGAACATTACTATCTCCATGCTAAGAACTAATGCTGCAGGAACTTCAACAGTATCACCCCAAAAGTAATTTGTAGCTAGCTACTAACTACCTAATAGTCGGTTATCCCAAATTAAGAGCTCTGAAATTTCAGTAAATTTATAGTGAACACTTGGTTTTAATACTGCCTTACTCAGCAGACTCTTAGGCCCACTGAGTTATTCAGAACCAATTAAAAGATGGAGGAACCATTTTAAAGAGAAAAAGCAATATGAAGAAGCATAAACTTAAGAAAAAGCAATATGAACATAAACCTCAGTCAATAAGAAGAAAAAAATTACAAAACCTCAAAGAAATAATGGAAAGAAATGGAAAATAAGTTTTATTTTGTCTACTTGCATAAAACTTAAAATAACTGTTTCACTGTGGTTAATACTTTAATCGTAGTTCAACTTTTCTGACAGGGTGAACTCTCTAATAAGGACCTAAATGCTTTGTAGTTAGAATCTCAGGCTTCCTTACAATGAGCAAAATTTTACAAGCTATTTACAACAAAAGCCTCAATCTGTCAACTGTAAATTTATATTTATTCACATAACTGTTTAACTACAATCTCCCACTAGTTTGTAAACTTAAGAGCTTAGATGATCTCTGTTTTTCTCGCCATTTTCTCTCTCACACTTAGCACAGGGCTTGTCATATAGCAGATACTTCATATATATTTGTTGAATGAATGAATTATGAAACATCTGACTAAAGGCATTCCCATGAAAATCAAGAATAAGCAAGAATGTCTTACGGCAAGTAATTCAACAGTGTTATCATGCAGTAGCCAATGCAAGAAAAAGGACAGAGAAATAGTGTGTATAACAATATATATGCCTAGAAAACCCAAGAGAATCAACTGAAAAGCTACAAAAACTAACTGCAGTAAGGTGGGCAATTATTAAATTAATAGCTTTTCTGTATTACTGAAAATAATCTGGTAAAATAAATAAGAGAAAAAATAGATACCATTCATGATAGCAACAAAATTACAAACTTGCTAGGATAAAACAACTGTGTGAGACCCATAAGATGAAAACTATAAAACTTTACTGAGGGATATTAGGGAAAAGAGATTTAAATCAATCTAACAACCAGCACCATTCCTAGACAGGAAGATACATTATGTTAAAAATGTCAAAACTCTCCGAATAACCTACATTTCTAATCAAAATTCCATTGATATTTCTGGGATTTTTGTTGTGATTGGGGTTGTTTTTCTTTTTTGTTTTGATTTTAAACTTGACAAAACAATTCTAAAATTTATCTGGTAGAATAAAAGGACAAGATTCACCAAGAAATAAATAAAAAGGCGGACAAATGGCAGAGGTTGAGAGAGGAGTCACAGGATCCCAAACCAGAATACATATGTGAAAGCCACAATAATTTAAAAATATACACCACTACCTTTTCATGAGCATAAATTCTATGTGCAGCTTAATATAAATTAAAGAAACAATTTAAAAGGTAGAAGCAAAGAGTATATATTACTCTTGTTAACATATAATAAGCTTTCCCCCAATTAAAAAGAGACAAATGTCCAATAGAAAACCTACTTAGGAATATGAGCATAAAACTTTAAAAAATGCAAACGCCCAATAAATATAAGAAAAAAGCATTCAATATCACTCATAATAAAACAAATTGGATAATATTAGTCACTATTAAATTGGTAGGATTGATTTTGTAATGAGGTAAACTGGTATTTACAAGAATTTGCACTTATACATCACCCTTGAAAAAGCATATTATAACATTCTTTCCAAGAAGCAATGGATATCAAATCATTTTTTAAAAATATTGTAGCCTTTTACCTAATAACTCCTTCTAACTAAAACATTTTGAAGAAATAATTGGAGATGTTTATAAAAATTTTGGTATGAGGACATTCATTATAGATTTATAAAAATGAAAAAAAATGGAATAAGAATCATTTAAAATCACATTCTTAACATTTAAGGAAGTGGGAAGTGGGATATATATAAGTGGAGAAAAAAGCAGCTTACAATACAGCACATATAGTATTGTTGTAAAGTATACAACCTATAGCTGTATAGTGGTTATCTCTGGATTAAAAGTTGACATATTTTATTTCTTTCTACTTTTCTGCATTTTCCAATTTTCTAACCCATGCATTAGTGTTATATTCAGAAAAAAAATAAATGTTACACATTTGTAAATTACCAGTACTATGCGACATCAAATGAGTCTTACTGATAAGGTGTATCTATAATGTAAAAGCAAACTATTTATATAGCCCTATTTTGAATGTGGCTTTAAGACTACATTGCAGGAATTTTTTTATATCTGTATTCAGCAAAATGACAGACTTCATGAGATATCTCACAGGTGGAAATAGACCTTATGATTTTTTTTTTGAAATTGCTTTTTATTCCCAAAAGTAGGTTTGAGAGTATCATTTCTTTTTTTTTTTTTTTTTTTTTTTTTTTTTTTTTTGTTTTGTTTTGTTTTGTTTTGTTTTGCGGTACACGGGCCTCTAACTATTGTGGCCTCTCCCGTTGCGGAGCACAGGCTCCGGACGCGCAGGCTCAGCGGCCATGGCTCACGGGCCCAGCCGCTCTGCTGCATGTGGGATCTTCCTGGACTGGGGCACGAACCCGTGTCCCCTGCATCGGCAGGCGGCCTCTCAAACACTGCGCCACCAGGGAAGCCCGAGAGTATCATTTCTAAGACTGTTTTCTCTGGTTTTGGTTTCCCCCCCAAAAAATTAGTAGTAGTAGTAGTAGTACTTTCATAGTATGATACTTTGTTCCTAAGTGCTGCTACCTATCAGAGGAAAACTTATTACATGTATGTTTTTATGAACCTAATAAGGAACTACAAAACAAATCCCATCCTCAGCTATAGGAAAATAACATATACATTTTTTACTTTATTTCTTCACTTACATAAGCCTTAAGATGGATTATTAGCTACAAAATGCTAGAAAATTTGATTTGTCAAAAAGTTGATTTTGTCAGTATATTTTATACATTCATTAAAAAATTATTACTTTACTTGTACTATTTTTAAAAACAATATAGAAAATATCAAGTATTGGCATAGATATAGAGTATGCTTAGTAGATAGCAGTAAAGTATGAACATACACAGATCCTATGATGAAACCATCCTACTCTCAGAAATAAACCCAACAGAAATAATAGATATCTATTCACAAAAATACACATGCACATATACAAATGTGTTAGGATGTTCACTGAAGGAGTAAAAGACCCCAAACTGAAATTAACTAAATGCCCGTCAACAGTAGATTGGATAAACTGTGGCATATTCACAAAATGAAATATTACATAATAATAATGAAAATGAATGATTGACATCTATACATAACAACATAGATTGATCTTACAAGCATAATGATGAACTAAAAGAACCAAGCATTGAGGCGTATATACTATATGGTTCCATTTTTATAAAATATAAATAGAAGCAAAACTAACATATGCTACTAAAAGTGAGGACAGTGAACTCACTGTCATGTATTCATTACAAGATACTAGGTGATGCCAAGAGCTCTTCCAGGGTACTGATAATGTTCTGCTTTTTGATCTAGATGGAGTAACACAGGCGTACCAATTTGCGAAAATTTACTGAACTCTACACTTACGTGTGTGTGTTTGTGTCTATCATGTATTTTGTGTCTTGCTCAACAAAATGTTAAAAGAAGAAACATATAATACAGAAATTTATGAAGAATAAAATTTTAGGGCTTTGTTAGTAGAGATGAAATTTCATATTGTATCAAGCAGTTGCTGTCAATTCTGTCCAAAATATTTCTGAGTAAATGAATCTATTGGGCGGGCCAAAAGGTGTGTTTTTTCCATAAGATAGCTCTAGTAGCACTTAGTTGTCTTTAACTTCGTTCGAAACAATTTTGTTAGATTGTATTTGACAGCTGTCATATCAGCTTGCATTTAAAAAAGACTTATCAAAATTGGTCAGTTTTTGTGTAGCCATTTTAATATTGAAGATGGATGGAAAAAAGCAACATTTTCGGCATATTATGCTGCATTATTTCAAGAAAGGTAAAAACGCAACTGAAACGCACAAAAAGATTTGTGCAGTGTATGGAGAAGGTGCTGTGACTGATCAAACGTGTCAAAAGTGGTTTGCAAAGTTTTGTGCTGGAGATTTCTCACTGGACAATACTCCACAGTCGGGTAGACCAGTTGAAGTTGACAGCAATCAAATAGAAACAATAATTGAGAACAATCAACGTTATACCATGTGGGAGATAGCCAACATATTAAAAATATCCAAAGCAAGCAGTGAAAATCATTTGCACCAGCTTGATTATGTTCATTGCTTTGATGTGTGGGTTCCACATAAGTTAAGCCAAAAAAACCTTCTTGACCATAGTTCCACATGTGATTCTCTACTGAAACGTAATGAAAATGTTCAATTTTTTTTTTTTTTTTTTTTTCTTTTTGCGGTATGTGGGCCTCTCACTGCTGTGGCCTCTCCCGTTGCGGAGCACAGGCTCCGGACGCGCAGGCCCAGCGGCCACGGCTCACGGGCCCAGCCGCTCCGCGGCACATGGGATCCTCCCAGACCGGGGCACGAACCCGTATCCCCTGCATCGGCAGGCGGACTCTCAACCACTGCGCCACCAGGGAGGCCTGAAAATGTTCAATTTTTAAAACAAATTGTGACAGGTGATGAAAAGTGGATACAGTACAACAATGTGGAATGGAAGAGATCGTAGGGCAAGCGAAATGAACCACCACAAACCGCAACAAAGGCCGATCTTCATCCAAAGAAGGTGATGTTGTGTATAAGGTGGGATTGGAAGGGAGTCCTCTATTGTGAGCTCCTTCCAGAAAACCAAACGATTAATTCCAACAGGTACTATTCCCAATTAGACCAACTGAAAGCGGCACTCAATGAAAAGTGTCCAGAATTAGTCAACAGAAAACGCATAATCTTCCTTCCGGATAACACAAGACCGCATGTTACTTTGATGACCAGGCAAAAACCATTAGAGTTTAGCTGGGAAGTTCGGATTCATCTGCCATATTCACCAGACATTGCACCTTCAGATTTCCATTTATTTTGGTCTTTACAAAATTCTCTTAATGGAAAAAATTTCAATTCCCTGGAAGACTGTAAAAGGTACCTGGAATAGTTCTTTTCTCAAAAACATAAAAAGTTTTGGGAAGATGGAATCACGAAGTTGCCTGAAAAATCGCAGAAGGTAATGGAACAAAAGGGTGAATACGTTGTTCAATAAAGTTCTTGGTGAAAATAAAAAAGGGGGTTTTATTTTTACTTAAAAAACCGAAGGCACTCTTTGCCCCACCCACTATTTTCCCAATGATTTGAACTCTAATTTCAAATAAGCCTTATTTCAGCTTTACTGAAAAAAGTACATTAAAATAACATTTATTTTAAGCAAGTAGAGGGGATTATTTTTAAAAACTTCTATAAAGTAACATTTCTTCCATCACATGCAGTCCCACTACCTGATTTGCCTATGTAAATATTCAGATATTCTATATTAATTAAATTATACCCAGCTATTAAATGGTTATCTATCCAATCACATGTCACTATCTTAATTTTTGTCACGATTATGACATTCACAACTAATGCAGTAAAAACACCACTAAAGTAAACGAAAACAATTATTTCCCTTTGCCATTAGTTCATATGAATTACCAACAATGTTATAGAAACTCAGCTTTTATTATAAAGCCTCAGAATTGGACAACTTTTCCTGGACACAATTCAAGTAAGTATAACAGCTAAAGCTGTAGAATATAGGATAAACCCTTTTAGTTGGTTAAATGTCTATCTGTGCATAAAACTTGAAGAACATGCATAATTTACCTTGTGACACTGATAGAAAAAAAATCATCTTTCTGATATTAGAACTAAGCAGTATAATTCTGCTACTGTTTACAGAGTGTGTCTATATGCTAGGCACTGAGTGAAGTGCTTTCTATATATTACCTCTTTTGATTTTCACAACAGCCCTATGAAGTAGGCCCTATTACTATCTCCATTGCACCAATGAATAAACTAAGGCTCAGAAAGGTTAAATAATTTACTGAAGGTCATTTGGCCAGGAAGTTAAAGAGGCATATTTAAAATAATGACTGATATGACATCAAGCCCTCTATGATTAACTACAATGTAAATGTATCTCTCCTTGTCATGTTGGGGTGGGGAACGGAAGAACTAAAATAAACAAACCTTTTCCTCACTTTCTACTTTAAAAATCCTTTTTATGGCAAACTGAATTCATCTTTGGCCAAAGCCAACCCATTAGAATTGGAAAGTTAACCACTTTTCCATTATACAGCCCACAATCCACAAATGAATAAAAATCACATCTCCTACAAAATATTTTTCTGTGATTGTGGTACAACTAAAATTGTCTCTAATGATATAATACTGAACCATAAATTAAATGGATGTATTCTTCCCCAAGCTCTAGCAAAGACCAAAACTCTGACCAATAGTCTTAGTACAAAATTATACAAGGGCCTAGTTACAGTCAACAGATCGTCTTATATGCTGCTACGTACAAAAGACTGTACTTGAATCATTACAGCAGCTCTACTGGTTACAGAAAACTACTGAGGAGAACCCAAATGCCCTTCAGTGGGTGAACGGCTGAACAAACTTTGGTATATCAATGTAACAGACTTATTACTCAGCAATAAGAAGGAATGACCCACTGATACATGCAACAACCTGAATGGACCTCAAGGGCTTTATATTCAGTAAAAAAAAAAAAAAATCAGTCTCAAAAGGTTACATGCTCTATGATTCCATTTATATAACATTCTTAAAATGACAAAACTATAGAGATGGAGAACGGGGGTGGGGTGGGCAGGGAGGTGGGTGTCACTACAAAGGATAGCACGAGGGAGTTCTCTCATGATAATAGAACAGTTCGTGGTGTTGGTGGTGGTTACAAGCATCTATACACGGCATAAACTTGCATAGAACTACACACACACACACACACACACACACACACACACACAACACACGAACGCCAGTTAAAAAATGTTGAAACTTGAATAAGGTCAATAGGCTAGTTAATAGCAATGTACCAATGCCAATTACCTGGTTTTGATATTGTACTACAGCTATAGGACTTACACGAGACTCTTTGTACTATTTTTGCAATTGCCTATAATTATTTCAATATAAAAAGTCTAAACAAAAAAATGGCCCTGGGCACGAGTCTGAATTGGAACCTGGCCTGCCTGAATCTAAAATTTGTGTTACTTCCCTATGTACCCTACTGCCAACAAAATCTATTTTATTAAAATATACAAAATATGCATTATTTCCTACAGAGAAGAATAGAATATATATAGGAGGCTCATCCTGGGTCACATTTAAAGAACTCTAAGAAAGTTCAAAAAGTACTTTATTGGGAAAAAATTTTAAATATCAAATCATTTCATTGATAGCAACTAAGACCAGGTGTTCCAATGTCCAATATGGACATGGAAAGAGAGCTTTACAAGTGATAGAAAGTGATGACTGGGCTGCTTTGGCACCGTGACTGGGCACATTGCCTATCATTCCCCTCTCACCAGAGGCAGCTCTGGAGTTTCCTGCCATGTTGCCTTGTTCACCTGAAAGGTTAACAGCTGTTCCTCTCCCAACACACCAGGCAAACAAGTGGCACAGCAGAAAGCTGCAAAATAGAGTCATTACACTGTATATTTGGAATCTCTTTTCCATCTACCTGAGTACTTCCTGATGAGGTTGTCCTTGTGAGATGTAGAACATGGCCAAATTATAATTATCTCAGCCAGAGAAGTAAGCTAAAGGTGCCAAAAGGTTTTTGGAAGTTGCTGCCTGCCTTCATATAAATTCATCAAACCCTTTTACACTCAGTGACAGCTACGAAAAATTACACATACAGGCAAGGACAAAGAATCAAAATAGTGATGGGATGTTTTCCTGTTAGTGTTGTTTTCCTGTTTAGCACCATTTTATTTTATTTCACTAAAAGTTACCCCCAAAATTATTTTTATTTATTGATCAGAAAAATATCAAATAAATCATTTTTTTAAAAAATCAGAGCCAAAATTGTGTTCACTGTGTCAAGTCCCCAGTGCTGAATGTGCTATGGGTGCTACAAATCCAATTGCATATAGTTCAATTTAATAAATACATAGTATCAGGTGTTTATTAAGAACATATGGACAAGACAATGCTTAGGGAGATGACACAAAAAGTGAAAAAGACACCAGTCTGTAGCCTCAGTGAAGAGATAAACAGGTATACAGCTAACAAAACTCAGGAAAAACCGTAATTACTGATATTATGAAGTATGCTAACATGGCAAATTCAATGTTATGTTAATAACAAGAAAGAGAAAACTCATGAGAATGGTCTTAAGGTATTTAAGAAGGAAATAAATGTCATCGATTATACTCTGTAGGGCAGAACTGGGATCAATGGCTGGAAATTACAAGAATATAGAGGAAGGCTGGTGATGTATATATAGTTTTTAATTAATTTTAATTGTTTTAAATTAAAGGTCACATGTTTATAGACTTCAGGAACTTCCTAAATAAATCATTGATAGAGACTTCCCCAGTGGTCCAGTGGTTAAGACTCTGCACTTCCACTGCAGGGGGTGCAGGTTCGGTCCCTGGTTGCCGAACTAGGATCCTGCATGCCATGTGGTACAGCCAAAAATAAATAAATAAATAAATCATTGATGACTTACTAACTACGAGAGTATCCGATGAAACCTCTGTACTGGAAAGGAGTTGATGAGACTCTTTCCAAGGGCCTGTCTTCTCCAGAGGCCCCTCGTATCACAGAAAGCATCTTGTTACCCAGAGCCACAAATGAACAGCCCATAGAGACCAGATATAAGGGAGACTTGTAGGAACGAGGTGATCTGAGGATGGAATTGTATCCAAAAGGAGTGATTCACATTGGGTGGAGATTAAATGACCCAGACACATGCTCTCTCATGAAGAGTTTACATTTTACAGAGGTCCCAGAGGAGGAAGGAAATACAACGGCATTAGAAGAAGATAAAGAGAAAAACTGAGCTCTAATTATGGAAAAGCAGATACAGCACACAGCAACTGACAGTCACTTCCGAGAGAGGAACAGGCTGAGCAGGCTTCCACACTTCCTGCTGGCCAACACTGTGCTATATCCTGAACAGTGCTCCACTTCTCCGTGAGACCTGTCCGTTCACCTACCAAGGCCTACTATCTTTTGTGAATTTACTCAATCACCAGAGGGAAACCTGAGACAACGCTGAACTTCATCTGAATTCTGTACTCCTGGATAGCAAAGACTGTCAAAAAATTATCCCCCACCCCTTCTGTGTTCCTGGAAACAGCTTACTGCAAAGAACCACTCTTCCCCATGTAACTTAGATAAAACTCACGATGACCCCTTGTAACCTATGACAAGGCCAAGACACAGACACTCCAAATTCCCATTGTTTATCTCATTAATGATTAGTTGAACTATTTGTCCCCATTGACCATTCTGGTCGATCAATGCCTGTTAACTGGACTTGACCTAAATTTACTCAGGCTTCTCTCCTTCCTCCAAGCCCCCGAACTTTGGGCCACCCTTGAGCAACGGAAGGTGAGCAACCACTCTTTAAAGACACCCTCCCAATAATAAGCTGGCCTCAAGGAAAAACATTCCCTGATCAACTGTCCAGTCATGCCACCCTCTCATCCCATTGCCCCACATCCAATTCTTTCCAGCCTGTGCACTTCTCCCTGAAAAAGAAAAGCCCTTTTCTGCTTGAACTCTGAGGTACTTATAGATCTCATGGTCAAAGTGGTTCTTCCTACTGCAATATTCCTCCTCTTCCTATTGAGATAACCCTCGACCCCTTATTATAATAATCTTTTTGAATAAAGCCTCTTCTTTTTACCTAAGTCTAGATTTGTTTTTGACACTTTCAACTTGCAAAGAGCCTAACTTTACAAAACACAAACTAAAATAATTAAATATCCTATTATTGATATTTATTTTTACAGAATCACAACTATTATGTATTTCTTGATATACACCCACATAATAAAATATATAGAAGATACAGACCACCATAAAAGAAACTAAAATCAAAATTAAATATAAATTAACTCTGTTATTTTCCCAATGTTTGAAAGCAAAAATTACTTAAGATCATTAATTACTAAAATAATTAAAATAAAGCATTAAAAACAAGCATGAAAAGTTGAAACCAACCGAGGTTTGGAAATTGCAGAAATAATTTCTCAATATTTTACTTTTGTCTTCTGTAGATCAACATCTCTTTAGAAAGCCAAAAGAAGAAAAAGTTTGATGAACTTGTTTTTATGTTGGCCAACTATTAACTCAAGCATTAAACCAACAATAATACAGCTGCTAAAGTTCTTTCTGAAGAACTTTCTGCCAACAATGTCACTTTTCCAGTGGTCCAGTACCCTAGTTTCAACTTAGCATGGATACCATGTAGAGTTAGCACGTTAACTGTATCACATACATAAAATAAACCTTCAATGTTTTTAATGAAGAAGGTAAGTACATGATATTTCTATTCCTGAAGGGATATTTTTTTCTAAAATACCTCTATTCCTATTTATGAAAAAATATTTTTAAATAATAAAATACTCATATTATAAGCAGATAGGGCAGGGGGTCCCCAGAGAAAGAGAACCAGGCATGGCTTTCTTGACGTAAGAGAGGCCATTTTTGGCCTAAGTCATTTTGTGATCTAAGCCTGGCCACAATGGTTGCCTTTGAACAGGTCTCAGTAATTAATGATTTTAAGGGAAGTGAAAGAATGCAAGAACAAAGGAAAAGCAGTCAAGAAACAACAGTTCAGTGATAAAACAGAGTCCTAGTTCCTCCTCAAGGGGTATATGTAATAATCTGTATGAGTTCTGCAGGAACTAAGGCCCCCATCAAGGTGGAGGATGGAATGATGATGACGACCTTTTCTGACTTCAATCATCTAAAGCTTTGACTCTGTTGACCTTTGCCCCAATTCTATGCTGAATTCTCCTCTGCTCAAGCCCCTTCATGAATACGCATACACCACTCAAGTCCCTTCATGAGTACGCAAGTATCCTTAGCTTAAAACTTCCCCAATTTTGCTGTTCTGCGAGACACTGCTTTGGAAAAGATCCCTGATGTTCTCCTTACTTGTTGCAAGTAATAAGTCCTTCCTTCTCCAAATCTTTGGCTTGGTTGTGTCTTTTGGCCTGACACCCACCAAGACTCAAACCCAGCTTTAGGGTAACAGTATAACAAATACATCACAAAAAATCAACTACTCACCAGCATTGACTATAGCATCTACCTCTAGCAATGTGATGTCACCTCTATAGAGAGAAACTTCTTCACTCAAACTTTTCTTCGCCTGTGATGTTTCCTGAGTATTTTCTTCTGTAATAAAGAAGGAATATATATTAATAGTAGTATTCTTATTTAATTTAATAAAGACAATTTTAATACAAGAGCCAATATGGCTCACATTAGACAAGTGGAAATAAATGTATAAGTACCAGGGGTGTGACTTATTCTCTATTTATTGTGTATTCCCCAATACAAATGCAGTACCACATACATAATAGGCATTCAATAAATTTAGGCATGTTATATGGGTCAACAAAAAGTTCAATGTTTACTATTAATATTATAAAAATATCAATTTTAAGATATAATTATGTACCACTGGTTTCACAAGAAGATGAGAAAAAGATGTGTAACTACCAAGACAAAATAAATTTTTACAATGAACGAGCTTATTTCTATTTTGTTCTAATTACCTAAAATGCATCCTTGAAAAGAATATTTACTGAGAAAAAAAATTTAGGTTCAGCTCTTTGCTACTTCTAAGTAATAAGCTGCCCCTCATAATGGTATGGATCAAGAACAATTTGAAAGTGTGAAACTGCTCCTTTATCAAATTCTATAAACCTTTCACTCTAGAGGGCGCTGCTAGATTGAAAAGAGAAAAAGCTCTGTCCTGCACACAACAGCCAGAAAGCTGGTATAACAAGCCAAAACATTATCTTCTAAAACCTGACATATTTTTTAATGTTTTTGAGGAGTACTAAAATCTGAATTTTTATGTATTTTTTAACAGATAGTAATGTTAAAATATATTCAACGAAGCTATATAAAATCAATGTTTTAAAATACATTAAATTGCTATACATAAAAAGCTTTTTAATATAACTTTAGGAAAGATGATTTATAAATTTAGACATTTTAAACTCACGATCTATGCAAATATTTCAAGGGGGAAGGTAATGTTATTGATTCACAAAGACACTGTCAAATGAGCCTGCAATAATGAGGTATGTAGGAGATTTGAGGTGATAGGTTACAAGACACTTAAATTGTCTTTGGGCCCCGATAACCAAAGAAAAAAATGGCCAAGACGAAGGAAATGATCTGTGGCCATAAAAGTGATCTTTCCTCTCTCTGCCTCCAAAGCATCCCCTTCTTTGCAATCACTTTTCTCCTTAAAGGATTCTAATCAATTATTCATTGGTGGTAGTAGCAGTAGTAGTAATAATAATAAGTAGGAGAATAACGTGGGAGAATTGTACATTAAAAGAGTAGAGAAAGACTTTAGAAGACCTCAAAATAGAAAACACTTACAGCTGACTTGACCACCTCAGGGACTCCTAGAGTGCTGTTTCCCTGAGTCAGGTAAAGACTAAGAGTTCAGGCTTTACTACCAGACTAACTATTCAATTCTTGGTTCTGCCAATTAACAACTGGGTGACCTTGGATAAGTTATATAGTTTCGCCATGCCTCAGTCCATAAATTACTGGCTCCTTTACAGTTAACATGAGTTCATTATACTTCGAATAATGTTTGTCCCATAGTAAGCTCTCAACAAACATGCCCCTTTTTTACAAAGGTTTTACAGAGGTGACAAATATTATTTCAGCATCCATACTGAAATACCACAATAGTTTTTAAATATTTTCAACATTTATTATTATTATTATTCCCTATCAGTGAGGGAGATCAGATTTTGTTTGTGCTCTTAATAATCTGTCAATGCCTGGTCCAATGACAAAGACGGAGCAAGAAGACCTTGAGTTCCATGACCAATCAATTTCTATTCTTACTACTTTTACCAAATTAGAAAGACCTGATTCCCAATTAAAGATTGTTGGATGATAATAAATATTTGGTGGCTTTGTCAGAAAATTCTGGATATTTGGACTACTGTAAACCTAGAAATTATAAAGACTTCTCACTGATGATGAGTTTTAAAACTCCATCAGACATTAAATTGATAAACATCACAAATGAAAGCAAAAAGATTGACTGTTTCAACTTGGGAGACAGAGTAAATCAATTCCTGATCTATCCTATAGTTGCATATAGTTCTAAAAAGTATTTCTTCATTTTCTTATGAAGCATTAGGTATGTAATATTGCATTTATAGTCATGTAACGCTTTTAAACATATGTGGCAACAAATCATGTACTTTTTTCCAGAAGTAAAGAAATTGTTAAAGTATTGTATTAGAAAGCATCAAAGTTTAAACCATTTATATCACAGTTCAGTTTTCTTAAAACAAATCCTAATCTCTCAACTGCAAACTTTAAAAATGGGACATTTTGAGCCTAAAGGTTCAAACAATTCAACATATTAAATAAATATACTGTTATGACATGTCATTCAAGTAAGTTACTCAAAATGGTCTTATTAGAATTATTAGCATCATGAAGAAGTATCTTTATCTCTCTTTCATTTTAAAAATTCACATGAGCATCTTTTTTCCTCAGAGCCAGATTTATACTGCTGTCCAATTCCTCACATGGTGTATCAAAAAGGCATAAATGTACTCAAAAACTACAATTTGATAGTATTAAAAATTATCAGTATTTCCTCCAATAAACCAAAACCAAATGGCATATTTTTGACCACCAAGTGTTCTCTGTAAATATAACAATGTAAATTATCACTACAGGCCACATCTTTTACTTGAATAGCAATGTACCACCTTCCTTTTCACACAACTGTGTTCCATCAGCACTGATCCCAAAGTGCCTTTTCCCATATCCTGGGTTTTCAGTAATAAATAGGACAGAAAACCGTCAAGCATTGCTCCCTCACAGACATTCTATATGTACACAAAGCACTGATTCACATTTTGTACATCAGTGGCTTTATCCAGCTGAAAGTTAAAATATCTGTCAGTGTGCACATGTGATAGTAATTGTTTTTCCAGATTGTATCCTGTTGATATTGTAAAAAAAAAAAAAAGTTTTTTTCCGGAACTACCACAATAAGGGAAAAGAGATCTCAGTACAGAACTGGGCTCAGTTACCAATACAGCAAGGACAAGTGGGGATTTATAACCAAGGAGCAGAGTGGGGATCAGTGGAAGGAAAATTACTAAGAGGAAACTTTGGGGGTGAGGGAAGATTTTGGTTAAACACACAATTCTTGCTGAAGGCAAGCCAGGGTGGTCAGATATCACCTAGGGTATGAGGGTGGGGGGATGCAGAATTTTATTAGATATGGAGAGTGACCAGATAGCAAGGATGGGAAATTCTCTCTAAATTGATTTAGCAGGATTCTTGCTAAAATTGGACAATGCAGGTCTGGCAAGGATGGGGCCTAGTTGAAAAAAGGGTTTGGTGGAAGCTGACTAAAGTTTAGTTAAGGAGAGAGTCTTTGGCAGTCCCTGCTCTTATTTGAGGAAAGAGAGACTTCCTTCCTTTGAACAACGTAAGTCCATTTCTCATTAGGTTGCCTTTTGTCCTTTAAGGACCAGCTGAACCATTGGTTGAACTTGGTAGTAGAGGATTTCTGCTAGGTGGTGCAAGCAGTCAGGCATTTAAAGAGGGAAATTCCCATGAAAAGAAAAAGAAAAACAAAGATCAATGGTTGGAGCACACTATAAAACTAGTTTCTGAGTCCAGAGGGTAGACAGTTGAGAAGATATCTAGATGTTGGGCTTGAAGCATCATTCGCAGTTTCAATGTCCTTGGTGATGGCATCAGGTGTTCCAGCAAACTTTCTGAATGGCCCACACAATAGCAAGCATGAAAGTTGTACATACATGATCTGTTGTGGTGATTTCTTTGAAGTTTATATCAGGTCATCCAGCTTCAGCTTGCAGGGCTTCAAGAAAGGGGCAGTTTTAGTTCTCAATGAGGCCAAATAAGGAGGAGGGGAGAAAAATTGGAAACATTTTGGAGAGTTGTAGCCAGATACTGGAGGAAACTAGAAAATTGACAATATGTGCAAGACAATGATCAAGACTGGAATTTAATAACCCAAAGGGTGCACTACAGTTTTCCACTGAAACCTAAAATGTCTCTCTACAGTCACCCCCCCACCCCATTTTTATTCTTGTTCACAAAATAAGTCTGGTCTCATCAGATTTGGTCTGATTATTTACATAAATGCAGCAAGAACGGTCACTGACCACTTAGGTCTTTCGAGTTTGCTTTGCTGGAACTTTTCATAAAGAATCTCAAATTAGACTTTTCAAAGCCTCTCAAGGCTAGGAAGCAAATCCAACAACTCACCACCAGATTTAGCCTGTAGTACCTACATATTTGGGTAAATTCCTCTCTTCTCAAGGTTCCAAGAATATCCTAAGGTTCCTGGGCTTGACAGGAAGTGACCTTCCTTACTCATCTGTAAGGCTGGGAACTCTATAAACCAGGTACCAGACTGGTTTCTCCAAAAGGGCTTTATAAGCATTGGCTCTATAATGCAAATCTTAGTTCCTTAAAACTATCTGATAACATGAGATTCTATACCTTTGAGATTATCATTCATAAATATGACATTCCAACCAAAGTCTATACAACTAATTTTTCTAATTATGTCCTGTTACAAGGAAGACAGATTCTTATTGAACCTATACAAATAATGTCATTGCCATGAAAATAAGAATACTCAATAGAGTTTCTGAATTCTGGAGAGATCAGGTAGGGAGAAAAGCTAAATGTTTCATTTCTGTTTACAAAAGTAAAATTAACTAAATTGTCATGAGTTACAGAGAGCTTGAGAAAAGATAAAAAGGGGTTCCTTAAATAAAACGTTAAAGAACCAGTATTGTTCCTTATCAATAACCACAAAAATCATAATCATTCTTCGTCGTTAGTTCATTCAGTCCCATGTAACTGATTTGTTTTTTTCCCCCAGCATTATTTAATGTGTTGGAACAACAACAACAACAAAAAATCCACATACTTTCTTTATTCCATTAAAACAACAACTATATTAAGTAATCTTATATACTGAGATCTCTTTCTTAATTCTCTATTCTGTTCTACTAAACAATTTTTACAGTATATTCTTTTTTTTCTTCTTCGTGTAACAGATTTTTGTTCTGCTTGATCTTGGGTTAGCATTTTTTTTGTTTTGTTTTGTTTTGTTTAAACCAGTCAGCTTCTCCGTTAGTTCTGGAAATCCTTACTTGGTCCAGCAGTACAGTATCAAAGTTATTTAAGCAATAATGTCTTTAGAAGCCTATACCCTAGAGTACTTGCCATAGTCCTTTCCATGGATCTCTGAAATAGTCACTTTTTGTTGAAGACAAAGCACTCTTGCCTGCAGCTGACTGCAAGAGCTTTCAGGGAAGAATTAGAGTAAAATAAAAATTATCTGTGAATGATAAAAGACTTAAAAATGGTCATTGTTAAAGATCTGAAGAGAGTTTATTATAAAAATGATATGGGCCTCCCTGGTGGCGCAGTGGTTAAGAGTCCGCCTGCCGATGCAGGGGATACGGGTTCGTGCCCCGGTCTGGGAGGATCCCATATGCCGCGGAGCGGCTGGGCCCGTGAGCCATGGCCGCTGGGCCTGCGCATCCGGAGCCTGTGCTCCGCAACGGGAGAGGCCACAACAGTGAGAGGCCCACATACCGCAAAAAGAAAAAAAAAAAATAAAAAAAAAAATAAATAAAAATGATATAACTAATAAGGGAATCTGGTTATTTCTATGACATACAATGTTTAAATAACTCGAATTATAACTGACAAAATTATACCAGGACATAAGATGGATAAAAAGGATACTGGCAAATTTGTATGAAGTTCATACAATTTCTGAAATATATATTATATAGTAATAATTTTTACCCACACAAATATAACCATGGGAAGGTTAAGCATCATTTCTTTTTGGACAATGTTTCCCATGTAATGTAATATATCAAATAAATCAAAAATTTTTAAGATTTTTTTTTTGATGTGGACCATTTTTGTATTTGTTACAATATTGCTTCTGTTTTATCTTTTGGTTTTGTTGGCCGTGAGGCATGTGGGATTTTAGCTCCCTGACCAGGGATCGAACCCACACCCCCTGCATTGGAAGGCAAAGTCTTAACCACTGGACCTCCAGGGAAGTCCCCTTAAACCAAATTATTTTTTTACCTTTCCTTCTTTACAAGGTGAAAAAACAAATCCTTTGAGATTTTCCAGGAACCCTCTGGGACAGATCTATCTCAGTTAGAGTTCAAGATTTCATTTAGGATTTGATTTGGGGAACATAGTAAAAACAACATAAAGCACAGGAAATCATTTAGATAAGACATAGAATCTTTGTTCCTAAGTAGATTACTTAAAAGATAAAGAAAATCCTTTTATGATCTCTTATTAAGATCAGACTAATAATCCAAGAGAACTTCGTTACTTTAACAGAGAGAAAACCCAACTCTAGTTTTGCATCAGTACATTATTGGGCTCATTTAAAAACAAAAACAAAAAACAAATAAATTCATTCAATCTTAGCTAATTTGATCACAGATAAAATTCCTCTTTTGCAAACCTTCTATAACTCTATATCCATTCAGGTTTTCTCCTATATGTTTTCTCTTTCTCGTTCTGAAATAAGCAGTGATCTCAAGTTAGAATAAAATGACTCTCTTTTTGCTTAACGACAACAACAAAAATCCTTCATTCCTCACAAACCTTGCATACAGAGCTGTTTCTCTTATTATTTATTATTTTTAGTAGTTTCATTTATATACATTAATTATAATTTTTAACCAATTTTTATTTTACAGAGAAGACTAAGAAGTAGAAAATTGCAAATTGTCACATGCCAGCATTCTGTATCAGGCTAGCAAATTTTATACATTTACCATCTTTCAATTTCTAGAGACATGTTTTTTTATATGGCAAAAGGACATTTATTAACAGATTCAAATACATTTAGCTTCTCTATATCACATTAAAATAAAGAAGCCAAATTATATAAACAAAATTATGTTCAGTAATTAGTTTATTTTACTTAGAAATAATCTAGATTTTTATAATGAATATCTATACTTAATTTAACATAAGTCTAGGGTTACAAGGTACTAAAAAGATTTTGGAAACTATTTTTATGCAGACATATGATATAAAACAAAGCTCACCATCATCTCAAGTTATCTCTCTGTTAACTATTTTTACAGCACATGCATGTTAGGCAAGTTTGCAAAAGCAAAAACCTAAAACAGTTAAACACGTGGATTTTCTTTTACTGCTACGCTTGATATACAAGAAGTCATGGATAACAAGCAATTCATTTTTACTACATCTTTACTTGTATATTTGGTCTTGGGTTGAATTTATAATATTTATAATCTTAAACATCTAGTATATATAACATAAGCTTACTTGACTAGTAAACCCAAGTACAACAAAAATGTATGCTTGTATTATACTTAACTGCTGATAACTCAGAAGACATACCTGTTTTTTTAAACCAACAATATTAAACTAGTCTTATTTACCAGAGGTTTACCCAAGTCATGTAAACTTGAAAAGTTTTGGGGTTAGTTTCTATATTTCTGGGAGTTTTAGGAATATTTAACTTATATAATGCTAATTTATCTCTAAGCTAATTTGCATAGAGCTCCTTCATGGGATTTTATGAATTAATTTGGTAATACCATCCGAAAGTAGAAAAATATCATATACACATAAATGCATATGTACGTAAATATACATACAGACAGATGCAAACGGAGACCTTATAGGTTTCACACTAAAATTTTAGCCATGAGTCAGGTAAATATAGTAATATACTCTGGTCTTTGCTCCCCTTGATATTTTTATCCGAATTTTGTTTCTGGCAGAAGGAGCAAGTTAAGGTTACCTGTTCAGTACGAGGGCTAATGCTTTTTACTGGTATTTGTGGAGGAGACTTTCAAGATTTTTCATTTGCCCTGATATGTAATCTTATGGAGGCTGTGGACTAAACTTGAGGTGAGAAACTGACAGGAGACATCAAGCAGCTGCCTGGCTGTCCCCAAAGCTTTTCTGAGTGGACAAAACATCCAGTCTGTTTTCAATCACCTTTTCTTCCTTTTGAGCCTCAAGTAGTAGTTTTCAGGGGCCCCCGAGTTCCTTGAGAGTCCCCAGTTGGGAGCAGGGGGCCTAAAGTTCAAGTGACTATATGAGCTGAGGAGCTTAAGTAGGAAGGGAAAAGTCTGGCAGCAGGAGAGGAGGGATGAAGAAGATAGGGGCTTTGAAGAGGGATAGATCAAAGGATTTAAGTGGAACTGAAGGGAAAATCAAAGGTGTAAGAGGAGGAAGAAGGACCAGAAGGGAGAGGTCTTAGAGGATCCAGTCTGGGGAAATCTTAAGTTTCCCAAAGAAGCCAATGAAGTTCCAAATTATCCTTAGTAAAGTCATGCCAGCAAGAAAGGAAGTAGACAGTGATGGCAGAGCATATATAGTCCTCAGGGGCTCAAGTGCAGGGAGGGGTTTCAGGGAACTGAGAAGTCCCCATGGGAGAAGCAGATCAAATAAAGAGAGAGAACAGAGAGGCCTTACAAAGAGCCAGGAAAAGCCTTTCCAGCCCAGGAGTGAATCTCTGCTTGAAATAAAGAGCCAGGAAGAAAGATTTCCAACCCAATAAGCACCTTTTAAACAAAGAAGCCTGGACCTCTAACCCAGCTTCAGAGAGTATACTAGGAATCTTAAGGTTAAAAATCTGTCCCTACATCTCAAATGATCTCTACCTTTCCTTGTCTTTGAGCTATTTTATAATTCTGTAAATTGTAGAAAACAGATAATAATGCAAATGATTCTTGTCTGTGGAAATGCAAATAAATTATGTTCCCTTGAATGCAACTGATACTTTCCTATGGACAATTTGCATTTATTTGTAAATTCATTTCAGAGTTCCTTACTGTGTATATACGTGTGGTTCTTTAAATTCTCCTTTGAACCAGAGTTAAATAAAATTGTTGATAAATATTCAATTTATATTTGTATGAGTCATAATCTCATCTTTATAAAAACACTTCCCTCTAATCGACATTTTCATTTAGTTCTAGTTTATTTACTTAACTAATACTTGTATAGCATTTACTATGTGCCAGCTGCTGTTCTAATGCTTACAAATATTACCGCCTATAATCCTCATAACAAATCTATGTAGTACATATTACCACTATTCTCTCCATGTAGATTAGGAAGCTGAGGCATACAAAAAGGAGGTCGATGGACCAAGTACACACAGCTGGTAAGTACAAACCTGGGATTTGAGCCCAGGTAGCCCATGCTCTTTACCAACAAGCTAGGCAGGCTCTCATTTACCTATTTTATTATAATGCATCCAACTCTGAATGAAGTATCTGTTATTTAAATCCTGTCTCTCCCTTTAGTTGCAAAATGTATCAATTTCACTCCCCCCAAAAAGCATTTTTTATTTCTGCCCTAGAAAAAAATAATAATGTTTATTGAAGTGGTTACCATACTTTGTAAATAATACAAGGACCTCAATGATTTCTTGCTACAATTTACAAATTTGATAACATACAACACACGAGGCATTAGAGAACCACATAATAAAATCAAATTTGCACATATTAATCATGCATTTTATTTGTACTTTCTCTTTTTCATTTATTTATGCAAAATCATCAAACTTGCTGATTCATTTGTCCCAACACCTACTCTATTTGTACTGGGATTCAGTTTAGTATTTAAATTTATGACCTTATTCTGAGTTCTGGCATTTATGTTACTATTTCACCTCTTTTTTAGGCATAAATAAACCACTTTAGAGATATTGATCCATTTTTATGTAGCAATATAATGCAATGCTATATTAACAACAAAAGCAAATTTAATCAAATATACATTAACTCACTAATAACATTAAAATACCTTAGGAGAAACAAACTTTGTTAACTGAATCTTAATTAAGATAAACTGACCAACATTCCCCTTGTTTAAAAAGCATAACCCTTAAGACTATAATATTGATAGTATAATACAATTTTCATAAAAATCATAGTTATATTTTACATTTCAAACTTTTAAAATATATTGAACAAAACTGTCTCATCACTTTTCCTCTGGAACTGCTAAATTACCTAAAGACCATTTGATATACAGCTAACAGACCATCACTGGGTTCTCTGAATGCTCAGAAGACTAAGATACTAGGAGATATTCACATGAAGTGCCTAGAACACTTCAAATTCTTATGTTCCCTCATATTAACATCCTCTATATTTTAGCACCCATGGGCATAACAAAAAAGCCACCAAGGGTGCCAATAAGTTGGCTGGTGATCCCACAACAAGGGCCCTATTGCCAGTTGACCTCTTTCATTCTGAGGATGCCAGTTAAAATCAGTTTGGTTTTAATCCAGCTCTATATATACAAGTTCAAATTACTATTCCCTCTCTCAAAAAATAAAACAAAAAAGTTAGTAGGAGGCCATGTCACAAAAGAAAACAAAAAAGAAAGCTCAAGCAAATTTCTATAGAAGTCAGCATTTAAATTAAATTTATAATCAAGATGATCAGAAAAATATCTTTGGGTTCATTACAAGGCTTTAAGAATATACAACGTGAGAACTAGAGGAACTCCAGGGATGCAGGCTGTGTTTCTGAGATTCTATCTTGAAACCAGCCAGCCTGCTGATCTGCACACCTCCATCTCCTATCTGACCATGTCAGGCTAAAAATCATCTTGCCACTACTCCAGATTCCTGCCTGTTTTGCCCTTCCAACTTAACAGCACACTTCTTTAATTGGGCCAACATTTAATCCCCCACCTCTCTTCCTATTTTCAACTTCCACAGAGCTTCCATGGATGAAATTCTCAGCAACAAATTCCCTTTCTTTTCAGTCCTGGGACTCCAAACTAACCCTCTCAGGGAAAGTCAAGGAAACCATTAGATAAAGCGCTCATATTTGAGTGAGACCTCACTTGAGCAGGGAGGCAGGAATCCAGGCATGATAGCCATGCTAACTAATGCAGGAAATATAAAGTCCAGCCAAGCTATGAACTCCACCCTCTAGCAGAATAATAAAGCATACACAAATAACTTCAATACAGGGAAGAGTACTATAAATGCCATGAAAAAGACTTAAAGTACTTCGAGGTTCAGACAGAACATTCAACGAAGTTTTATTTGAGTGGAGATATCCAAGCTGAGTTTTAAAGGATCAGGAAGAATACCAGAGGACAGTAGGATGGGATGAGAGTGAAAAGAGGAAGGGCATTCCTAAGTCGAAGAGGCAGAAAATAGAGTTTGCCTTGAGGAAAAGTAAAGATTCATCCATGATGAGAATATGGAAAGCACCACAAACTGGGGGTAGTGGCAGATGAGATCAGAACTATTCAGGTTTAAACCAGATGGTGGAAGACCTTGGATGGTGGCTGTTTAGGATCCATTAAAGAAGTCACAAATTGACAGCTTTTTCTTGAATTTAGCCCAAAGATAAGATTTTCTTCGGCTTAAACACTATCACTGTTTTTGCTTTTTAAACTGCATTTCAATTTTAGCATTCAATTAAATTTTAGCATTCAGAGTCAGGAGATTCCACATTAAAACTCAGATTTCCTAGTTCTGTTGAAAAATCAGGAGATCTGGAAATACTGATCCCACATCCTCACATGATGTGGGAGTAGAAGCTACACCCTTTGACAGGCATCCTTTGCTTTCCAATTTACAATTTACAGTATATTTGTTTATACCTAAACTAAGCTGGCCTCACCCAGTTACTTACCTGGTTGTCTCCCACAGGCATTTGGGTGTTAGATTTCTGCAGGAGAGCTTCAAAAGATTAATGACTATAAATCCAAGGTAACTATTAAAAATCTATTCAAAATAGAAAATCTTGAAATGGCATGGAAAAAAAAGAACATGAGACAAATTCCCATCAAATTAAAATAAATGTTTGCCTGTCAAACAATTAAACTGCAATCAAAACTTATATTGGGATCTAAGATGCAGTAAAAATTCAGTAACTCAGAATGTGTTTCATAAACTGAGTCAAAAAGACTTCCAAAGAATCATACTTCCCTGTGTCTATGTCCTTGTATAATACTCTTCCTCAATGACTGAGTTTTTCCATGTGATTTGCTTTGACCAATGGGGCATCAACAAATGTGACCCAAGCAGTAACTTAACAATTGCTTGCACATTTGTATTTGCCCTCTCTTGCTATGCCAAGACCGCCATGACACAAAGCCCAGGTCAGCCTATTGGCAAATAAGAGGCCACCGGGAGCAGGGACAGCCAGCCCAGCTGAGGCTCCCTAGATCAAACAGCTTGCCAACTGCCAGCCAGACATGTGAGTGAGACTGTCCAGAACCATCCAGCCCCAGCCAATCCACCAGCTGACTATAAAACCTCCTGATTAACCAGAGACTAATGAGCAATAATAAAAACAAAGTTATTTTAAGCCACTAATTTTTGAAGGGTTTGTTGCACAGCAAAGCTAACTGATAAGGAACGGAGGAGGAGGAGGAGGGAGGGAGAGAAGAAAGAGGGGAGGAGCAAGACGGGGCTTTGAAGAAGACTCAGTACAAAAATGAAGTTGCAAACTCCCGGCACAACAGTTATAACGAGTTAGCCTAGGAGAGAGGGCCTTCTAGTGTAACATCTCCAACACCTGAAAGAACCATAAGATTAGAAAATGAATGGATATGCTGGAAGAGGGAGGAATGTGTGTGCAGGAGAGGGTGCAGGGTGCCCAGCATCATGTCTTTAAATAAGAACGAAAGATCCATTTGCATACATCCTAATTCCACCCTCTTTCCTAAAATGATACATTCAAATGTTTACCCATTTTTCTAGATGGCTTGTTTCTCTATATTAACACTTTGAATCATAACAACTCTATTGAGGTAACTTAAGGAAACTGAGGCACAAGGAAATTAAGCAACTAACTTGCCCAACATTTTACAACTGACAGAGACAAGATTTGAACCCTGGAAATGTGGTTCTAGAATCCCTGTGTTTAACCATTGTGCAATATTCTCTCATAGTAAGGATGAGTCTCACAAGGTTAAAAAAAAATTAGATCCATAAGTTCTTTAATTAAGGACATACTTCATTCATACAGGATTTTTTTTTAAGTTTAATGTGACTATCCTTGAAGAACTGAGGTGGGAGCTTAGTTGATAAAAAAGGTGTGCTTTATCCTAATGACATATTCTGCTAAAAATCAATTTAGTTAAAAATTATGATATGACTACATAGTATGGCTCCTAGTTTAAAGCTTATATAAGAATGATGCAACCTAATACTTCAAGTAACCTGGCATAAAAATCAATTAATTAAGTTCATAAGGTTATACTTCAAAGAAAGAGAGAATCAAATTTCTGCCCTTTTAGTAAATTTATGAAATCCTAATTTATAAAAATAGATAACTAAATGCTGGTTCAAATACAGAAATAATAGAAAAGAACTAAAAAATCAGAAAACCAGTAGCATATTTAATTATGCCTCCTTTTTTACTATTTAAGTGTAATATTTTTCAGTGTGTAGGTTAAGATCCTTTATGGATTATGAACTCAGTTTGATAGATTGCAACCAACTTTTTCACAAACTAATATAAAATAGAATTAAAATATTACAGTGCATCACATATACTAATAAAAAGTATTGTTCTATGAAAATTTTGTTTCAATTACATGCACGTATACATATTTATGGGTCATAATACATGTTTGTGGATCTTGGGTAAATTTTTGAAATTTCTGAAATCACTATGTTTGTATTCATCTCTACACTCTGACACAAAAATGTTTTAAAATGTCATTTTGGTATTTTGTCATTTCACAAAAATGAACAAATTTTAAAGACTAGGTTAAAAATATTACACAGTGAACATTTCTATAAGATTTCTAGCATGCAGAAACAACGCCCAATTAATTCTAACAACTCACGATTTTACAAGATCTGGCACAGAGGCAGGTGTCTGGTAAATGCACAATACAGAATTCATTGACCAATCGATTACTGACTGTGTTTATATTTAAGAGGACCTGGTGTGTTCTCTAGGGGTCAAAATCCACATAGTAAAGCCCATAATAATGGGCTCTACAGAATCACATACAAAGGTATAACAAACACTCTGGCGCAATTTAAATGAAAAGTTGACATTTTCAGAGGTTATAATTTAACTTGTAGTAGATACCCAAATCTAAACAAAACAGGGGGAGGAGGGAATTACAAGGAATAAATTGATAAAAAGAAAAAAACTGGAATGCCACAGAATTTCTGAAAGAGACCTTGGAACTCTATAGATGAAGAAACCAAAGTCCTAAGAGGTTACATCACTTGCCCAAGTCACAGAACTAGTTGATAGCAGTCCAGTATTTCTCTCCCTCCATAATGACGACTCATACAGTTTGCATGCCATCTTGTAGTTTAATGTTATTTAAAAGAACATCTCTTTCTATTTGTGTTATAGCTATATATGTATCTGTAATATCCCCTCTTCTAAGAGTCAGTAAAGGATGGTGGTCAAAAAACAACAACAAAAAAACCCTAGATTCTAGAAGCATTATTTCTAGAGTTGAATCCCAGTTCTATTTACTACCTGTGTGGCACTGACTAAATTTAACTTGTCTGGGCCTCAGTTGACTCACCTGTAAAATGGGGATAGTCCCTATCTTATAAGGTTGTTGTGAGAACTAAATGAACTAAGACATAGTGGGGACCTTCCAGATGGCAGAGGAGTAAGACGTGGCGATCACCTTCCTACCCACAAATACATCACAAATATACCTACATATGGAACAACTCCTACGGAACACCTACTGAACGATGGCAGAAAACCTCAGACTTCCCAAAAGCCGTGTGGCTGACAGGGTTTTCATGCTCCGACCAGGTGTCAGGCTTGTGCCCCCGACGGGGGAGAGCTGAGTTCAGGATATTGATCCACCAGAGACCTCCTGGCTCCATGTAATATCAAATGGCAAAAGCTTTCTCAGAGATCTCCATCTCAATGCTAAGACCCAGCTCCACTCAATGAAAAGCAAGTTACAGCGCTGGACACACATACCAAACAATTAGCAAGACAGGAACACATGCCCACCCATTAGCAGAGAGGATGCCAAAAATCATAATAAGTTCACAGATACCCCAAAACACACCACCAGATGCGGTCCTGCCCACCAGAAAAACAAGATCCAGCCTCATCCACCAGAACACAGGCACCAGTTCCCTCCACCAGGAAGCCTACACAACTCACTGAACCAACCTTACCCACTGGGGGCAGACACCAAAACAACGGAAACTACGAACCTGCAGCCTGCGAAAAGAAGACCCCAAACAAACACAGTAAGTTAAGCAAAATGAGAAGACAGAGAAACACACAGCAGATGAAGAAGCAAGGTAAAACCCAACAGACAAAACAAATGAGGAGGAAATAGGCAGTCTACTTGAAAAAGAATTCAGAATAATGATACTAAAGATGATCCAACGTCTTGGAAATAGAATGGAGAAAATACAAGGAACGTTTAACAAGGACCTAGAAGAACTAAAGAGCAAACAAACAATGATGAACAACACAATACATGAAAGTAAGAATTTTCTAGAAGGAATCAATAGCAGAATAACTGATGCAGAAGAACGGATAAGTGACCTGGAAGATAAAATAGTGGAAATAACTACCACAGAGCAAAATAAAGAAAAAAGAATGAAAAGAACTGAGGACAGTCTCAGAGACCTCTGGGACAACATTAAACTCACCAACATTCGAATTATAGGGGTCCCAGAAGAAAAAGAGAAAAAAGAAAGGGACTGAGAAAATATTTGAAGAGACTATAGTTGAAAACTTCCCTAACATGTAAAAGGAAATAGTCAATCAAGTTCAGGAAGCACAGACAGTCCCATACAGGATAAATCCAAGGAGAAACACGCCAAGACACATATTAATCAAACTATCATAAATTAAATACAAAGAAAAAATATTAAAAGCAGCAAGGGAAAAGCAACAAATAACATACAAGGGAATCCCCATAAGGTTAACAGCTGATCTTTCAGCAGAAACTCTGCAAGCCAGAAGGGAATGGCAGCACATACTTAAAAGTGATGAAAGGGAAAAACCTACAACCAAGATTACTCTACCCAGCAAGGATCTCATTCAGATCCAACGGAAAAATTAAAACCTTTACAGACAAGCAAAAGCTAAGAGAATTCAGAACCACCAAACCAGCTTTATAACAAATGGTAAAGGAACTCCTCTAGGCAGAAAACACAAGAGAAGGAAAAGACCTACAATAACAAACCCAAAACAATTAAGAAAATGGTAATAGGAACATACATATTGATAGCTACCTTAAATGTAAATGCATTCAGTGCTCCAACCAAAAGACATAGACTGGCTGAATGGATACAGAAAACAAGATCCATATATATGCTGTCTACAAGAGACCCACTTCAGACCTAGGGACACATACAGACTGAAAGTGAAGGGATGGAAAAAGATATTCCATGTAAATGGAAATCAAAAGAAAGCTAGAGTAGCAATTCTCATATCAGACAAAATAGACTTTAAAATACAGACTATTACAATAGACAGAGAAGGACACTACATAATGATCAAGGAAACAGTCCAAGAAGAAGATATAACAATTGTAAATATTTATGCACCCAACATAGGAGCACCTCAATACATAAGGCAAATGCTAACAGCCATGAAAGGGGAAACTGACAGTAATACAGTCATAGTAGGGGACTTTAACACCCCACTTTCACCAATGGACAGATCATCCAAAGTGAAAATAAATAAGGAAACAAAAGCTTTAGCTGATACATTAAATAAGATAGACTTAATTGATATTTATAGGACATTCCATCCAAAAACAACAGAATACACTTTCTTCTCAAGTGCTCATGGAACATTCTCCAGGATAGGTCATATCTTGGGTCACAAATCAAGCCTTGGTAAATTTAACACAATTGAAATCGTACCAAAGATCTTTTCCAACCACATCACTATAAGACTAGATATCAAGTACAAGAAAAAAAACCGTAAAACATAAAAACACACAGAGGCTAAACGATACACTACTAAATAACCAAGAGATCACTGAAGAAATCAAAGAGGAAAATTTAAAATACCTAGAAACAAAGGACAATGAAAACACGATGACCCAAAACCTATGGGATGCAGCAGAAGCAGTTCTAAGAGGGAAGTTTATAGCAATACAATCCTACCTCAAGAAACAAGAAAAATCTCAAATAAACAACCTAAACTTACACCTAAAGCAATTAGAGAAAGAAGACCAAAAAACCCCCAAAGTCACAAGAAGGAAAGAAATAATGAAGTTCAGATCAGAAATAAATGAAAAAGAAATGAAGAAAATGATAGCAAAGATCAATAAAACTAAAATCTGGTTCTTTGAGAAGATAAAAAAAATTGATAAAATTGATGAGCCAGACTCATCAAGAAAAAAGGGAGAAGACTTAAATCAATAGAATTAGAAATGAAAAAGGAGAAGTAACAACTGACACTGCAGAAATACAAAGGATCATGAGAGATTACTACAAGCAACTATATGCCAATAAAATGGACAACGTGGAAGAAATGGACAAATTCTTAGAAAAGCACAACCTCCCAAGATTGAATCAGGAAGAAATAGAAAATATAAACAGACCAATCACAAGCACTGAAATTGAGACTGTGATTAAAAATCTTCCAACAAACAAAAGCCCAGGACCAGAGGGCTTCAAAGGCGACTTCTATCAAACATTTAGAGAAGATCTAACACCTGTCTTTCTCAAACTCTTCCAAAATATAGCAGAGGGAGGAACACTCCCAAACTCATTTTACGAGGTCACCATCACCCAGACACCAAAACCAGACAAAGATGTCACAAAGAAAGAAAACTACAGGCCAATATCACTGATGAACATAGATGCAAAAATCCTCAACAAAATACTAGCAAACAGAATCCAACAACACATTAAAAGTATCATACACCAAGATCAAGTGGGGTTTATCCCAGGAATGCAAGCATTCTTCAATATATGCAAATCAATCACTGTGATAAACCATATTAACAAATTGAAGGAGAAAAAGCATACGATCATCTCAATAGATGCAGAAAAACTTTTGACAAAATTCAACACCCATTTATGACAAAAACCCTCCAGAAAGTAGGTAGAGAGGGGACTTACCTCAACACAATAAAGACCATATATGACAAACGCACAGGAAACATCGTTCTCAGTAGTGAAAGACTAAAAGCATTTCCCCCAAGATCAGGAGGAAGACAACATTGTCCACTCTCACCACTATTAATCAACATATTTTTGGAAGTTTTAGCCACAGCAATCAGATAAGAAGAAATAAAGGTAATCCAAATTGGAAAAGAAGAAGTAAAGCTGTCACTGTTTGCAGATGACATGATACTATACATAGAGAATCCCAAAGATGCTACCAGAAAACTACTCGAGCTAATCAATGAATCTGGTGAAGTAGCAGGATACAAAATTAATGCACAGAAATCTCTTGTATTCCTATACACTAATGATGAAAAATCTGAAAGAGAAATTAAGGAAACACTCCCATTTACCATTTCAACAAAAGAATAAAATACCTAGGAATAAACCTACCTAAGGAGACAAAAGACCTGTATGCAGAAAAATATAAGACACTGATGAAAGAAATTAAAGATGATACAAACAGATGGAGAGATATACCATGTTACTGGATTGGAAGAATCAACATTGTGAAAATGACTATACTACCCAAAGCAATCTACAGATTCAACGCAATCCCTATCATACTACCATAGAATTAGAACAAAAAATTTCACAATTTGCATGGAAAAACAGAAGATCCCAAATAGCCAAAGCAATCTTGAGAAAGATAAACGGAGCTGGAGGAATCAGGCTCCCAGACTTCAGACTATACTACAAAGCTACAGTAATCAAGACAGTATGGGGGCTTCCCTGGTGGTGCAGTGGTTAAGAGTCTGCCTGCCGATGCAGGGGACACGGGTTCGTGCCCCGGTCCGGGAAGATCCCACATGCCGTGGAGCAGCTCGGCCCGTGAGCCATGGCCGCTGAGCCTGCACGTCCAGAGCCTGTGCTCCGCAATGGGAGAGGCCACAACAGTGAGAGGCCCGAGTACCACCAAAAATAAGACACAGTGAAGCATATGAAACAGTGCCCCACACACAGTAAAAACTCAATAAGTGTTAGCTAGCAGGAGAAGAAAATTACTAGTAATCTGAAAGTTTGGTTAGAATCCCTTCTTTCTGCCATATATGCCATCCAGCACAATACTTACTTTGCAAAAATACTATGTTCAAATACCCTTCTCCTGGCAGGTTAGGGAGAGATGACTCAACCAATGAATTAGGTGAGTACATAAAGTCAAGGACCCCAGAGGTATGCAAGAGCCAAGGAAATTTCAAGACAGAATGTGCAGGATCACCGGAGAATAAAAGCTAACAGTCCCAATGTCATTAAGACAACACGACAGGTAAGCCAGATGCTCAGGAGGAATCCAGGTTAACTGGCAAGAACTACCACAGATGACAGATGTTCAGCCTTGGCTGGGCCCAAATTTAAAGAACAGAGTTGGAACAAACATACCAACTGAGTTTGAGAACTATTTGTTGTTGCTTTCCCTGCATATGTTAACATCTGCAACAAACTTAATTGAGTTCTTTGACTTAGACTGCATTAAGTTAAACATTAAAATCCCAAAATCATTTTCTTTAGTTCAAGTACTTTTTTCTTACTTGTGTCAAAATAATATTTAATTTTCTCCCAGGATTCTTTGAATATTAAGTAATAATTCCTTAATATAATTACAAATCTTGGTTTGTCTTTACTCACAAGCTCTCTTCTTTTAATGTATTATCATTAGTATAATTTAGCTATTAATAGCTGAACTGCACTTGGCACTGTGCCAGATGTTATACAATTTAAAATAGACACACAGTTGCTGCCCACCAAATACCAGTAAAAGAAAATCACTGACCTAGTTAATCAATAAATAGGATTGGAAGGGAGCCTGAACAGAAACATAGATTCCCCAAGGAAGCACTTAAAATAGTCTTGGCCTGAGCTAAGGCTGTGGCAATGGAGACAGGAAAAGGCAAATGCCAGCAAAAATACTCAAGAGGCATCTTAACAAACTGTTAATGTCTCAGTGGAGGAGGGAGGACAGGCAGTTGCTGAGGTTGACTTCCTGGTTTCTGATCTAGGTGGCAATGCAGTGGGAGCCTGGTTTAGGAAGGAAGATCATTGTCAATCTTGGATAACTCAAATTTGAACTTCCTACAGAATGTTTTAGGACAGCTTTTGTATGTACAGGTCTTGGTGCTAAAAAGATAGATTTTCAGGCTAGAAATGCAGATTTGGGAGACAACATCATGTGGTAGGGGCTCTGGGTGAGATCATCATGGGTGCACAGGTAAATGAAAATGGGCCAAAGACACAACACTAGAGAACACCAACGTTTATAGATAAGGCAAAGGGAAAGTACATGAAAAAGACACAAGTACTTAAAGAAACAGGAGAAAAACCAGCAGAAGCATGTGGAGGATAAAGTTTAATAAACAAGTTATCAGCAGCTTCAAATGTCACAGATAAGTAATAGGAGAACTGAAAAATGTCCCACTGGATATAACAATTATGTCATCACTTAGCAAGAACAGTTTCAATAAAACCAGAATATGGATGTGCCTACAACCTAGATTAGACCATTACTGCCCCATGAGATGATAAGAAGAATCTGTATCCCTGAATGACCGACCACATAGAGTAGATCTCCCAGCTGACCTGAAATATTCTATAATGTATGAAATAAAGTAAAATCTTCTTGAAACCATGGAATCATTGGTAGGTCTCTTTGTGACAAAAGCCCAGCCTTTCCCTTGTTTATCCAGTCAGCAAATAGATATGCCATAATTTATCTAATCAATTCCTCTTTGAGAGCATTTAGGCCATTTCCCATTTCCCAGACTTTCAGTACTGATATGTAATATCATACAGATTTGCACAATCACCAAGCTGTACTAGAAGTGCCAGTCCCTAAGTAAAAAATATATATATAACAAAATCACACGTAAATATTTTTATTATTTCTTAGGTTATCTTGACAAATGTATTACAGGTTACTTCTAAACCTTTTCAGTACATACATGCAATTTTTATTATTTTTTTAAACATCTTTATTGGAGTATAATTGCTTTACAATATTGTGTTAGTTTCTGCTGTATAACAAAGTGAATCAGCTGTATGTATACATATATCCCCATATCCCCTCCCTCGTGTCTCCCTCTCACCCTCCCTATCCCACCCCTCTAGGTGGTCACAAAGCACTGAGCTGATCTCCCTGTGCTATGCAGCTGCTTCCCACTAGCTATCTATTTTACATTTGGTAGTGTATACCTGTCCATGCCACTCTCTCACTTCGTCCCCGCTTACCCTTCCCACTCCCCGTGTCCTCAAGTCCATTCTCTATGTTTGCATCTTTATTCCTGTCCTGCCCCTAGGTTCATCAGAACCATTCTTTTTTTTTAGACTCCATACATATGTGTTAGCATACGGTATTTATTTTTCTCTTTCTGACTTACTTCACTCTGTATGACAGACTCTAGGTGCATCTACCTCACTACAAATAACTCAATTTCATTTCTTCTTATGGCTGAGTAATATTCCATTGTATATATGTGCCACATCTTCTTTATCCATTCATTTGTCGATAGACACTTAGGTTGCTTCCACGGACATGCAATTTTTAAAAAGAACTTTAAAAAACTGACTCAGGTAACTAATAACAAATTGAAAAGATTTTTCCAGCAGCAGAATTTACATCCAACTTCTTTCAGTGAAATTTTCTAAAATATGCGATAAACAGTGTACTTATGTACAAAAATATCACAAAGTACATTTCAAAGGAAAACAAAAACATAAAAAAATGTAGCGACCTTTCTCGGTGTGAGAATGCACAATGTTCATACTTCTATGGTGACTGGTACATGTAAAATATATAATTTCCCCTCTTTCAATTTAGTCATATTTTATTTATTTATAAGAACTTCCAAGTGGTAATATTTTCACTGCTACACTATTAAAATACCAGGCATATAAGTAAGAATGCAAATCTTGACTATTTAAAAATCTGTCAACCAATTCAAATATTAGAATCAGTGAAACAAGGGCTACTGAATTTTCAGAGACAAAGACTGTACCCAACGAATTCATCAGCTGGCCAAGATATACAAAGGCTCACCAGCTATACAACTCCTACACACATCCTAAAACACTACTAAAAGAAATGGTAAAACCTGTCTGTAAATAAGATACAATAAGCCAAGAGGAAAAGCACCACAGTATAAATGGACTGGTAGTAGGCACTGAAACCATTCATTTAAAGGAAAATAGTCAGATTCTCCCTCTGAGCACATGGGTGATTACAGTTCCCCCAGTGCCTTCTGGAATCCTTCTCTGAGATCAGGAATCTCAACTATATCCTCAGCCTAGTCACTGGAAGTTTCCTCAACTTTCTGGATTTCACTGAAACTTAGCTGTCCTCTAAGAATATCAGTTTATTTCAAGTGGAGGTTCCTTTGTTTTTTAAACTCTAACCACATGTTCCTCAAGGGTAAGAGGCACGGTAAATGCTCCCCACTCCAACACCCAAACCATATCTGTTCCTTCCTCCTCCAACACCCCGTGAGGACTACATACTCTTTTCTTCACTGGAGTCATCCTCCATCCTCTCATCACCGCAGACTGTCCTCCTAGCTCAATGTCCTCTATCCATTCTACTCCTGTCATCATTCCCAGTAACGTCAACATGCACTTGGCCTTTGGTTCCTTGGCCTTCCCCCCTCAAACAATCTTCTCCTCTACATCACTTCACTCATCCATTCCTATTATATGTACTTCCAAAATATAATCTCCAACATCTCAACCTCTGATAACTATGTCCTAGCCTTTACCTCACTTAATTTTCCTATCAAGGTCTGTAATCATTATTCTCATTCTTTCTCAGATCTGCATCACAGCAAACTTTCTCAAAATGTTGTCCACACTCACTTTCTCCACATCTTTATTGCACATTCACTCTTCCATTGTTCAGAGGTTTTTTTAAATAAAAATCTAAAGTAAAGCATACAGGAGATAATACATTAATATAAACCTTTAAAGAATAACACTTTTTTAAATGAACATCCAAGCACCCACCACCCAACTTAAGAAATAAAACACTACCAACATATTTGAAGCTCCCTATTTGTCTCTCTCCTAAATTTTTGTCGGTTCTTTCTTTCGGAGTTTTAACAATATTCATGTATCCACCATATATGACACATTTAATTTTGACTATTTTTGAAATTTATGTAAATGGAATCAAACAGTATATATTCTTGTGTGAATGGCTTGTTTTGGTCAATATCATGTTTTGAGGTTTCATCATACTGATACATATGGTTATAGCCCACCAATTTTTGCTCTGGAACAGCATTCCATTTTATATATATATGCCAGAGTTTATTTATCCTTTCTTCTGTTGATGGATATTTGGGTTGTTTCCAGTTTGGGGCTTTTATGAACAATACCACTAAAGAACATTCTTGAGCATGTCTTCCATGTACACAAGTGCAAGACTATCATGATGTACCTGGGAGTAGAAGCAGAGAGCCATGCAGTATTCACAGATTTAGTGCCAAATAGCTTTCTTGAGTGGCTGGACCTATTTTTACTTTCCCTGAGTCACTCTTCAGCCTTCTAAAGTCTGGCTTTTGACCCTATTAATCCACTGAAATGACTCTTGTCAAGCTTCCCAGTGACCTACATATTGTCAAATCCAATGCCCCCCTTTCTGATCCCATCTTGCTCAATTTTTTTAGAAGCATTTAACAGACGTAACCACTCTTCTTGAACCATGTCATTTCCTTAGCTCCCATGGCTTTTTTAAATATTTTATTTATTTATTTATTTATTTATTTATTTATTTATTTATGGCTGTGTTGGGTCTTTGTTGCTCCACGCAGGCTTTCTCTAGTTGCAGCAAGTGGGGGCTACTCTTCACTGCTGTGTGCAGACTTCTCATTGAAATGGCTTCTCCTGTTGCAGAGCACAAGCTCTAGGCACTCGGGCTTCCGTAGTTGGGACATGCAGGCTCAGTAGTTGTGGCGCATGGGCTTAGCTGCTCTGTGGTATGTGGGATCTTCCCGGACCAGGGCTCAAACCCATGTCCCCTGCCTTGGCAGGCGGATTCTTAACCACTGCGCCAGCAGGGAAGCCCCCCATGGCTTTTTGTTGTCCTAGTTTCTCCTTATCTCACGAGTCACTCCTTCTCAGAGACGTTTGCTGGCTCCTGCTGCCACCTCTAAATGTTAAAGTTCCCCAAATCTCAGTCCTGAGCACCTTTTCTTTTCTCTATACATGCACTTGCTCAGGAGAGACTATACTTCTAAACCTCCCATGCTAAGAGTGCCCATGTGACTAAATGATGACTACACTTACAAAGGAAGTTGCTAGTCCTTCATTCCCTCTTTGCAAAGTTAGGGACATGGGCCTGTAGATGGTAAGGTGGCTTGAACCACATACACAGGGGAAACACCTTGTCAGATAACTAAAGACCAAGACAGAGCGAACCAGGGTCCTTAAACAACCTTGTGGAATAGAGTAAGCTACCAGCTCTGGACTGAGTTGCTGCATGAGATACTTCTGTATTGTTACAGGCCTTGTAGTTGGAAGTCTTTTTATTACAGAAATTGAACCTATAGTTTCCCACTGTACTTGGAAAAAAGTCTAAGGTTCTTCCCACTGTTCAACCCTAGTTGTCTTCTCCTTCCCAGTAACTTTGCTCTAACCCAACTGAAATCCTGCCATACATGCTCTTCCCCTAGGTTTTCATATGGCTGAATGTTTCTATTAATATCACCTCCTCAGAAAAACTTCCCTCACTATACTACTTAAAGTGGTCTCCTCTCCTCATTCAGCATCTTACACATTTTATCTTCATAGCACTTATCACAGTCTGAAATTGGTTTTGATCTGTTTAGGTAAAATGCAAATGCTTTGAAAGCAGAAACTTCGTTCATTCATGACTACGTCTTAAATACCTAATACCATGACTGACAGAAGTTACAGTAAGTAATGATGAATGAAAGTTCTTCGAAAGATTAAACTCCTTACTTCATCAGGGCACTGGCTACTCTCAGCCTGACTGCTCGTCACCCAGCTCTATGTCTCTTCTTGTCCTTCAAGTCTCAGCTTTAATGTCGCTGCTTCAAAAAGTCCTTCTCTGACCAACCTATGCAACGTGTAGCCTCAATCCCAACTGCAGTCATTCTCTATCACTTCACCATTTACTCCCTTCATACTACTCTTCAAAATATAAAAGTATCCTATTTACCTATTTATTGACCATCTGGCCCAAAGAATATAAAGCTGGATGAGATCAGGGGCCCCATCTATCTTTTTCATTTATATTGTTATTTGCCTAGAACAGTGTGTGGTACTTTAGTAGCACGAAAATAAATTTGGGGGTGAATAAATTAATGATTATACGTGTAGTTATAAAACAGAGTGTTAAGTCTCATGATTAACTCGAGATTAAAAAAATACAAAAAATAACCTGAAAAAAATTTAATCTGAATCAAAAACTACATCAATAAAAGACAAAAGTGAGGGGCTTCCCTGGTGGCACAGGGGTTGAGAGTCTGCCTGCCGATGCAGGGGACACGGGTTCGGGCCCTGGTCTGGGAAGATCCCACATGCCGCGGAGCAACTGGGCCCGTGAGCCACAATTACTGATCCTGCGCGTCTGGAGCCTGTGCTCTGCAGCGGGAGGGGCCGTGACAGTGAGAGGCCCGCGCACCACGATGAAGAGTGGCCCCCGCTTGCCACAACTAGAGAAGGCCCTTGCACAGAAACGAAGACCCAACACAGCCAAAAATAAATAAATAAATAAATTTATTTAAAAAAAAAAAAAAGACAAAAGTGAGAAAAAGGACAGGAAAAGTGAACTTAAACTGGGGGAATTGTAAAAAATTTATTTTTGATACAATTAGAAAAATATAGGCGCATTCAGAGAAATTTAAGTTTCAATTAAAAATAAAGTTTAATTGCCTACACACACACACACACACACACACACAGAGTGCATAACAATAGCAATAAAGCATAAAAAATAAATTTAAAGAAAACATTTATGATTATGGATGAAAATGAATAAAAATTCCTTTGTAAAAGTCAATGACTCTCAAAATAGGTAAAAATTCAAAAAGGGAAAATAATTTTTTTAAAGTAGGCCAAAGATATAGCTGCCAAATGAAAACAAAACCAAAGCCAGAATAGAATTCAAGAAAAAAAGAAAAGTTTTGTTTTGTTTTGAATGTACCCTGCCATACAAATACAGAGCAGGACATACAGAAGCTGGGTGAGACCATACAGGCAAATAACTGGCAGAGAAATTATTTATGGACGTATTCAATATGTGACAAAATTGTGGTTAAGTTGTACTGAATTTCTACTTATTTTAATATTAATAGTACCTTACACCAAAGCAACATTTTTTGGTTTCTTGTAATTTGTATACTTTTGTATATTTCTTTATCAAACTAAAACATACATGCAAAAAACTCATAAATAATAAATTATACAACTCACTGAATTATTCTAAAGTCAGTAAACCCATGTAACCACCACCCATGTCAAGAAATAGGACATTACTAACACCTAGACGTCTTCTTAATACCACTTCCTAATCATTATCTCTTCCTCCTCCTCAAACCAACCACTATCCCGAGGTCTGATTCCTAGGCTACTCTTGACTGCTTTTTAATTTTATATACATGGAATCATATATAATATGTACTCTTTTATGCCTGATAACTTTCGATGAACAAGTATTATTTGTGTAATTTATCCTTGCTTGGAGCTGTAATTTGTGCATTTTCATCGCTCTACTCATTGCTGCGTAATGTTGGATTGAATACACCACAATTTACTCACCCATTTTTACTGTTGATGGACATTTTTGTTTCCAGGTTTTGACTAACACAAATAATGCTGCTTTGAACATGACTGTACTTCATTTTAGTGGATATCTGCATGAATTCCTATGAAATTTCTGGGATATATAGGTTATCTGTGTTCCTATTTATATCTGTGTACACAGAGCTTTGGTAGATGCTGCCAAAACGTTCAAAAGTGGTTTTCTCAGCAGGAGTGAAGGAGTTTCATTGCCATCCACATTCTGCTGACACTTGATATTGTCAGTCTTTTAAATTCTAGCCATTCTAGTGAGTGTTGTGATAGTACCCCACTATGGTTTTAATCAGCATTTCCCTGGTGAATAAGTTGTACAATTTTTCATATATTCATTAGCCACCTGAATATCCTCTTTCCTAAAGTGCCTGTTCAATTCTCATTTCCATTTTTCTATTGGGTTGTCTGTCTTTTTCATTACTGATTTATAGGAATTCTTACATAATACGGATAAAAGCCCTCTGTCCGGTATATATGCTGCAAGTACCTTCTCTCATTCTTTGGTTTACTTTTTCTGTTTTATTGGAATCTTTTGACGACAGAATTTCTTAACTTGTCAATGGTCCAGCATTATCAATCTTTTCCTTTATGTTACTAAGCTTTGTGTCCTATTTAAGAAATATTTTCCTACTTTAAGATAGAGAAGATATTCTCTTATATTGTCCTACAGAGGCTTCATTATTTTACTTTTCACATTTAGATCTTAAATCAAATGTGCATGGTGGGAAGCAGATATCGGGTTTCATTTTCTTCCCATTTGAATATCCAAATGACCAGCAACATTTATTAAAAAGATTATTTTTAATCGATGAAAAGGAAAATCCACTATGAAGATATCAATTACAAACTTTTAAGCGTCACATAACATAGTACTGAAGCATGTTAAAAAAACAGTGAGAAAAATGACAAACACACAACAGTAATTTGAAACTTTAATCCTCATAAGTATATGACAGTTGAAGCAGTCAAAATGTAGAGGGTATCTGAAATAAAGCCAATAAATAAATATAGAGAACTGTATACCCTACAGAGGCTCAACTTCTTTCTCAGTTTCTGGAGAACATTTTAAATATTGATTTTGTATGTACCACAAGAAAAAAAATCTCAAAAAATAGCAATTGTATGGGCCTTATTCTCTGGTCACATTATAATAAAACTAGAAGTTAACTGTGAACATATACATACACACACACTTCATAATTTAAAAATACCCTCCTTAAACAACTCTCAAGTCAAGAAGAAAATCACAGCGTATTTACTGAAAACTCAGAAATAACAAAAATAGTATATACCAAACAATATGGGACTTAGATATGGGTATCAGAAGCAAATTTAGAGTAATAAAAGCTTTAACAAAAAAGGAATAAAAATAAGTGGGCGCATTAAATTATTAGAAAAGCCTAGAAGAGGCAATACGGGTAAAATTATATATATTTTTTCAATTAGAGAGTAGAAAAACAGAAGAATTCAAAATAATCCCAGTGCTTCAAAAATACCAATAAAATACACATACCTCCATCTAATATATTTTTTAATGAAAAGAAAACACAAGACATAAAATTGGGAGTGATAAAAGGACTTTAATCAGATATGGAAGAAATCAAATGTTATACTGAAATCCTACGTACAACTGTTTGCTTATACTTTCTTATTGGGTGAAATTGACAATTTTTATGGAAAATACAAATTATATTGTCAAAAACCTGAAAAGACTAATAACTATAGAAGAAATTGAAAAAATAGCAAATAAATACCCCTATGAAAGGCTTTGGGTAAAATCTAATTATATTATGTAATTATATTATGCAACCTGCATAATACCAGAGAAACTGCTGTAACACACGCCAAGATTCCTATTAGGAAGTGGTAGTCATTTATTCAATCATTTGTTCACTTAGTTATTCAACAAATATTTACTTAATGAGGATCCTGTATCTACTGGACTGTGCTAAATACTAACGATACAAACATGCACAAGCCAAACATGGTCCCTGGCCTCTAGGAGTTACAGAACTTGGACAAGTAAATAGGCAGTAGTAATATAATAAGATGCTTTATATCAAGAGAAATCAGAGGGGGTAAAAAACCTAGCCTAGTCAATGAGGACGGGGAGAAGAAGGTGGAACAAAGAGTTGCCAGATGTTGAATGCCTACTCTTTGCTGTATTGAGTGTCACAAAAAGACATTCGCCTTCACTCCTCAAAAGAACTCTGGACAGGTAATTTGCCCTAGGCACAGTTTGATAAATGAAGGTGTAAGATTTCATAACCAAATTTTTGGCTCCAAAGCTCCTGATCTTCCCCTAATGCCATTAAAGGAGAATAAGAAGTATAAATGGCTATGAAGCGCCTACGCGCGCGCACACACACACACACACACACACACACTCACACCGCCCCCCTCAACTGAGGAGCAATAAAAGACACCAAACAATGCGGGCTGAGACAAAGGACGAGGGGTGTTAGAGACGGAACAGACTTTTCAAGTTAATTAATGCATTTTGGGAAGCGATCGCTAGAGGGTGGCATTGCAAAGACTATGAATAACTTTTAAGTCAATAGGAAAAAAAAGTCTGAGGTAAAACTATAAAGCACTTCAATGTTTAAGCCCATTTTTAAGTCCTAAAAAGGAAGAGGTTGAACAATTTTTATAATTTTCAAAGCATGTTTAATTCAAGAAAATAAATGCACAAATTTTTCTTCTTTAATCAGAAACATGTAGCAAATATTCCCTGGAGTTTCACAAAACAGTTTACTTTAACGTTAATGAAGACAGGTGAATAAGCCTATAAATATAAAAGCTCATTTTCTAAATTATCTTTGTTATAGCAGCTTTTCAGTTTAAAAATAACCACACCTATCTTTATATTCTTACGACTTATGCCAGCATATTTATATTAATAAAATTAATTTATCCCGTATATAACTATTTTCAGATAGACAGCCTATAATTAGATCATTCAGTCAGGAACAAGTTTTGATAAAGTGCCTTTTAAAAATGGCAAAAGAGGGCTTCCCTGGTGGCGCAGTGGTTGAGAGTCTGCCTGCCGATGCAGGGACACGGGTTCGAGCCCTGGTCTGGGAGGACCCCGCATACTACGGAGCAACTAGGCCCGTGAGCCACAACTACTGAGCCTGCGGGTCTGGAGCCTGTGCTCCGCAACGAGAGGCCGTGACAGTGAGAGGCCCACGCACCGCGATGAAGAGTGGCCCCCGCTCGCCGCAACGAGAGAAAGCCCTCGCGCAGAGACGAAGACCCAACACAGCCAAAAATAAAATAAATAAATAAATAAAAATGTTTTCTTAAAATGGCAAAAGGGAAAGAATTCTTCCAAAAGAAATCACTGTCTGTGCTTTCTCACCTCCCAGTCACTCCATAATCCAGTTTTCTGGGTTCTGGCCCCACTGAAGTGGCTTTAGACAAATTTGTCAGGGGGTGCTCTATACCAGATCTGAAGGACACTTTGCATTCTTTGTTTCTGCACCTCTCTGGGGCAAGGGACACAACTGAACGATTTTCTTTACTGAAACACTGATTCCTTGTCTCCAGCATAGCCAAACCACCAGACTCCTTTTCCATGAACAGTACTGTTATTCCTGTCACTGGTCATTGTTTAAAGTTCACAACTCCTTGGGGTTCCATCCTCAGCCCTCTTTCTCTTCTCTCATCCTAAGTTTTTTCCTTAGAGAATCTTCACTCTGCTATATAGATGACTTCCCAAGTCTCATTCTTCAGCCCAGTTCGGACAACTGTACACTAGCTATCTCTACTTGGATATTCCACAAGCACCTCAAACCCAACATGTCCAAAGCAAATTCCTCACTCTTCACCAAAAGTGTGTGATTCCTCCCACAACCTGTAGCCCTTTGTTGGTCACTTAGTTGTCTCTCAACACGGAAATTCTACTTCCCAAATAATTTATTTCTGTCATCACTAAAACCACCTTGGTTTTGACCACAAATTACTACGTTAAGCGTGTTTTACTTGGCAGCACAATGGTATTTAGAGTTTTGAAGGTGGATTCCCCGGTGGGGGAAGAGGGAACACACACCACATTTCCTTTCATAGCAGAACCTGGCCCTCCTAAGTCTTACACCACTGTTACTTCCCACATTCATCTCCTCTGTCTGACCCCTTACAGGATTTTGAGTTTGGGGCGGCTTAATTATTTGGACTTAGACCACTACTTAGACTGTCTACCTGGGATTCAAGTGCCACATTTTACCTCTCTCCAATTCAGCCTTCACACTGATACTATTAGAATGTTCCCTCTAAAATGCAAAGTGCAAAACTAACAATTCAGGTGCCCCTACCTACCCTCATTATCTATAGGTTAAGGGGCCACACATGGCAAAGAAAACTTATGATCGGACCCCTGCTTACCTCTGCAGCCTCCTCTTCCACCATCCAGCCTTCTACTTTGAGCTACTGCTGTAGCAAATGACCTGCAACCTGGACTCCAAAAGCTAACTTCCTATTCCGACTGACTGGGATGTCCATCTCTCCTCTCACTCCCCTATCCACCTGCTTATGGATTTCTATTCACCCATCTACACCTTACTGAATTGTCACCTAACTTAAAAGTTTCCCCAGTGTTCTCCAGGAATCCCCACCTTGGTTTATTTCATTATTGACTGGGTTACACTAGATTGCAATTATTCATTTGGTTCTATCTTCCCACTCAGTAGCAAGATCCTTTAGGGAAGAGATCCCATTTCACCCCTTCTAGTATGCTAAGCAGTATTAGCAAGGAACTTGGCAAACATCAGGCTCTCAATAAATGTGAAATGAGCTGACCTAATGAGTCCCCAGTGCCTATATGTACTTGCCACACATGACAATTTAGTCATTTAGAACTGCCTGGCAGACATTTTTTTCTTCTTGCTCCCTCCCCCCCACCCCACCCTACCCACACACACACACACACAAAGGCACAAGATCAAACTGCTTCTCCTCCCTAACTCAGCAGACATTACCTGCCAGTTAGTCAATTTCCAAACCTATGAACATACCAAATTACCTGCTCTCAGCAACTCCCCTCCATAGCCAATTAATAACCAAGAGCTTTTTATACTACTTTTTGCATATCTCTAGCCTCCATCTCCTCCTCCTCTTCAGTATCAGTTTTTCCCCTTGCCAAGTCTAATGGTGACCACGTCTCCTCTTCTATGCCTATGTAAACAGAATTTTCTTAAAATGAGAGTTTGATCATATACACTCCTTCAAGCTCCACAGAATAAAGGCGAAACTCTTCAGAAGAGTATATAATCTTGCTGCTGTTCAAAGTGTGGTTAAGGGCCCAGCAGCATCAACATCACTTGGGACCATTTCCTCACCTAAGTCAGGGTCCTAACCCTGACTTACTGAATCAGAATCTGTATTTTAATAGCCAAGCCATATGCATATTAGTTTGATTTCTCATGCAAAGGCAATGGTCTGTGAGGCCTTTCATTAGGTGATCCCTGACTTCCTCTGCCACTCTCCCATAGAGAACCCTCCACCCTTAGAAATGGCTAATAGGACTCTAGAATTCTATAGGTCTTTAAGTCTTGCAACTCTTTTTTTCTACTTCCTGGTCTCCTCCACCCGCTCCCAAATTGATTCTCTTCTTTTAGGGCTTAGTGATGTTATCATCTCTTCTATAGAGTTCTCCCAACCCTATCTCCTCCTTTGTCGCTGTGGTCCCATAAAGGACTACATACTGTTTTGTAATTTGAAGTATCTTAGATGTCAGAATTTTTATCTCATTCTTTGAATTCCAAGTACCTGAAGCAAAGCTAGGAGGGCTTTAAAAATGTTACTTGAGTTCAACTGTAAATGAAAGTGAATAATTCTGATGGAGTCAACCAGTGTTTCCTATTCTGAGTCGGTCAGTTTCTGTGTAGAGGCAACAAACACATATTTTTTTCCTTCACTGTAACAATAAAAATAAACAGAAGTAAACAAATGAAAGCTAAATTTAGAGATCCTATTTCAAGAAATAATCTGGTGATGACTCTGGCAACTTTATTTAAAGATTAGTATAGTAACTAAACTAAGAAGTGCTATGAAATGGAAGTCACCTTGAGCTATTTCTGGAAAAATGAAAATTCATCATACAAAGGAATCATTTGACAAGATTATCTGTACAAGTTTCAAGGTAGGAGGAAATTGCCACCTTGGATAATAATTCCGAATGCCTGATTATGTATGTGATGGTGGGGGTTAGGGTGGGAGGAGGTGGTTAGAATCTTTGCCATTACAAGCAGTTAACCTTCACAAAGCAGGATCTGCACAATGACCAAGTAGTAATTTAGAAACCAAAGTTGTCTCTATGGGTAAGAAAGAAGTAGGAGTACTACTGATAGATTATTTAATTCCTTCAGAGAAAAAAAATGTCAGGTATGAATTCTCGACTTGCAAAATAATGAAAAGGAGGAACAGCATGTAAGTGCACAATTGGCTGTTCTTGAAAAATGGATTTGTAGATAGTACAGTTTCACTAAATCCCTTATCCTGATTCAAGGTAAAATGTGCCTGAATGGAAAAGTGCAAGAATTTACCTTAAGGTATGAACTTGTTTCTGCTTACTTTTTAACAGCTATATTGCTATATTATTTATATATCAGTTCCACTTCATTATTTTATTTATTAAGGAACAAAGTGAACCTTGAGTAAATAAGATACTAAAAATTAGCACTAATTTTAACAGGAAAAACATCTACAACTAGTGGTTAGTAAATGACTTTTCAAGTTTTTCACTGACCAAATCCCAGACACTATTTGATCTAAATGATATCTAATACCCAGCCTAGACACAGGACCAACAATTAAGTGTGACACCTAACTGGCAATTTGGTAAATCAGCTAGTTTGAATTTTCACTGGCTGCTAAAGAAATATGTATATCTTTTACACACAGAAGGGAAGAGAAGCTTCTTAATTTTTTCAAACGATTCATCTTTTCTTTCTTGGATCTCCTCTGATCAATGGTTCACAAAACAAAGTCATGACACAGACAGGAAGTACCCACAAGCCATCTTTGTACTGGCTAAGGGAAGAGAACAAAAATGGAAGTTTACTGAGGAAACAGACATAGAAAAGAATAAGACAATAAAAAAAACCTCACATAAATGTTTAAAAAAGAAAAGAGATTGCTAGGCTCAGAAGATGCACAGCACAGAATTTTCTTCATCTCAACTGTAGTGGAAATGGAACATGAAAACTGATGACATCTCCACCAAAGGAACTATGTCCCATACCCACTGCTGTCATCCATATTTAGATTCCAGTTTTTATTTCAAATTGATCAGTTAATTCAACATTTACTGAGCACTTACTAATTGCCAAGCACTATGCTACGTGAAATAGAGACAAAGGCTCATTAAAAACAGTGCTTTATATAGTCTCTTAAACCCAGTGAGCCCTGTTTCGTTTTGTGAAGGTCCAAAGACTCCTAGAAAACTTTGTACATTAAACCATTTCATAAAACCAAGTTTGACCAAATACTTTCAAGTTTGTCTTACCTTAGAAAAACAGAACATTTAAAATCAGAATTACCTGCCTGCATTTAAAACTGCCAAACTAGTTTATAGTAAGTTTCTACTTTATTACTTTGGGGCTAAGGATTAAACACTTTCCTAAGCAACAATCTTTTCTACATTCTCATTTTAATATCTTAAACTACTATGCTGTAAACAATTTTAGTTTCATGGTTCTTTTTGCTTTTTTATTATCTGCAGGTTATGTTCATCTTCACTGAATTACATATTTGAGAGACTACTGTCTTGATTGAAACAAATTTGCATGACCATTGGTTTCCTCTGGTTGGAAATGCCATTGGTTTGGGGATGGACTTTTAAATGGCCTAGTGGACCCCCTGGAGAGCTCTGTGCATTGACCTCCACCCTAAGACTGTGGTAAAGGGTAGACGGCGAACCCTTGCTTTCTCAGGCTGGTCAGGGAGCTCAGCAGGGCCCTGTCTTTTTGGGTGACCCCGTAGGGACTTTACTGTTTCTTTCTGACTTACACAATAGGGAATCCTTTTGTTACTCCTCAGAAGAACTGTTCTCTTTGGCTCATAACTTTGTCATTTTCTCCATGGATTAGTTTTCTTGTCTTGATTTCACTGGAATGTAAGCTCCAGGAGCTCTGTAAGGGCTGGGATTTTTGTCTGTTTTGTCTTCTGCTGTATCTGTAGCACCAGCACCTGGATCAGTGTCTGGTGTACATAGGAGGTACTCAATAAAAATGTGTTCAGTGAAAAAAAAACAAAAACAAAAACAGACAAAACAAACAAAAAAACCCCAGTGCTTTAAAAAGTTCTTTAGGAAGCCAAGGTAGAGAATAATTTTTCAATATATATTTTATACTTTTCCAATCTCTCAGGGCCTACCAGAATTATTTCTTTCTGCCAATATTTAATGATGACATACAAAATACCGGATGTAATACAAAGCACAAGGAATATAATGAAAAAGATCTTGCAGGGTCATAAAGAGGCCCCTTGTATGAGTTTAGTCCTTTATCACAGAAGGACTTTTAAAGGGTAGAAAACCAAAACGGTGATTTGATCAGATTTACCTTTAGAAAGATTACTTTGAGAATGGTATGGATGGGATGAAGCAAGACTTTAGAGGCGTTACTGGAGAGTAGTAAATGATAACTTGAGACAAGTTATCCTATTATCTATAACTGGATAGATGAAGGGCCCGTTCTCTAAAATAAGGGTAAAGGGTGAACAGTCTTGAAAAGAAGATAATGAGTTTAGTTTGGGCCAAAGTGAGCTAGAAACAAAAGGTAATAAACTTTAATACTTATGGTCATTTGTTAAGGTCTCAAACTATGGAATAATGTTGGATATTTTCAGAGCCACTTACTGTATTAAAAAGGTTAACTATTTGTCAAAGTCTACCAATTGAATCTGAAATGTGTCAGATTTTTCCTAAATTTTGGTACATCTTATATACTTCCACACCTCATTGTATAATACTGGTAGAATCAGTTAATCATCTAGTAAAATCACCTCAATTTTTCTCTCTCAGTATGAAGGAAATACTGCTATTCATAAAACTGTACCATTTCAATTGCACCTAGAATCAGTAAATGATTTGCAAAGTGTTTTCAGCCCTTAACAACAAAGTTCTAGGCCCTCTAATCTTTTTTAACCAGTGAGTAAAACAATAACAATTTATTTTGTATAATCTTGATAGTTTTCAAAGCTTTCCTATCCACTGTCTCTTTCAATCTTTATAATAACCCTGCGAGTTATAATAAAAGCCAAATAACAGATAAGTCTTTTGAAATATATAGATGGCAAATACAGAACCACAACTCACAAATCAGTTTATGGTTCATGCTGTATACACACACATATATTACAGACTTTATTATAATATTGTATGAAACTGTTTGAAATTTAGAAAATATTGGGTCATGCAATCCTTTGATAACCTAATTGAAAGGAGAAAAACATAGTAATACACCTTAAGCTTATAAGCAGGTATTAAAATAATCAAAGGGATTTATAATTATTCAAGCTGAGGGAAAGAGAATTGTAGAGACAAATATGAAAAGCAAATAGAGCCTCTGCCTGTGAAAACTGGGTTCAGTGACTTAATAGGAAGCTTAATAGTAAAAATTCATCTCTATCCCATAGACATAATGTTTTTTCCTCAAGTAAACTCAAGGTTAACTTTTTTTAAAATTGTACACATAATTCCCTGGGCACAATTCAAAATAAATTTAAAGCTTTTGTTTCCTTCACTATTATAATAGCCACTTCCTAACACTTCCATGTCTATTAACTGTCACTTTTCTGTATTTTAAACAGTCATATTTTAAAACTTATTCCCTATGAGCTCATAATGTTACCTGTACAAGCCTAAGGAAGCCATAAGTATTTACTAATGTAACAATTTTCTATATGTAGTAGTAATCAGGTCTTAAAGAAAAATATTCTAATATTCTAGTTGAGCAAAGTAATGCCTAACTTCACATCCATATGTATCACTATATTAACTCCACCCCCTTCAAAAAAAGTAAAGCTCTTAATTTTTACTGGCAGCTTCATATTACAACTTAAAATCAATTCTCTATTACACAGGGATTCTTTACTGTGCAATCCTATTTCCAGGAGAGCCGTGAGTACAAAGTTCTTATCTTATAGTCAAGTAAAGAGAGGCCCAGAAATTTTTTGATCAGAGCCAGGTTCACAATGCCCAGTTCTAGTCAATGTTTTCTCCAGCACAGTATTCAAATAACATTCAACTTTTTCCTCTTTACACTGTTGGATGCTCCTCTTCTGCCTGCTCCTTTCTAAGAGGGGTAGAAAGAAGCGACACAAGTAAATTCAATTAAATTTTGTTGAGCAATTTAGTGTCTCAAATGCAAAAGCATTGAGGCTGAGGACAGAAAGCAGATTAAATGGAAACTAGTCTCTATAATAAGAACTTTGACCACATTTCAAATGTCCATACTAACCCTGACTCTCATTATCTCCTATAGACAAAGCTGGCTTCTATCTTAGTGTTCCCATGGAATCATAATCAATATTGTGTCCTCCTTAATTCATTTCACAGTAATAGCAAACTATATATATCACTGACCACTACAAATATTTTTATTCTTCTCTATTAACTTTTTACACGTAAGTACTTTCTCCATAATTCTTAAGCTCTTCCTGAAAAATTATAAAAGTAACACTTTCACTGAAACCAATGTGATAATAAAAAATATGAAAAGGAAAAAAAGATAATCCCTATTCATTCTTTATCCTCCATCTCATATATCAAGACAATTATACCTTTCTTTTATCTCAAATATATACAACATGTTTTACAGAAACAAGTTTTTAAAAATAGGATACTTCTCTGTGAATTATACCTTTCTTCACTTATTAAAATATCACAAACATTCCTTACAATGAACAGAGAACCCATTTTTTAAGAGTTTCGTAACATTCCATTGCAACTATTCTCCCTCTTGATGTACATTAAAGTTATTCCTAGCTTTTTGCCACGACAAGCAATACAGTAATAGACACGTCTGTACAATTCCCTATGTCAGACTGAAACAAAGTCATCCCCCCTTTCACAATCACTCTGCGTTAACAAGAGGGTACGCAGAAGAGAACCCAGTGTACAAGAGGAACTTTCAATCAAGAAATCCTCCTTGGAGAAAGGATGAGGAGAACACATTCTTTACTACTGAGATATTACGTTCAAAATGGATCACAACCTGTTCTAAAAGTCCTTAAAATAAGGAAAGACTGAAGAATTAGAAACAAGGTTCAGAATTCGTATATTCGTCTGGAGAACTTAAACAACCAATTATAGTTCAAAAACATAAAGTCCTCTTGTCTTCCAAAGAAAAGCTGCCTAATAGAATGATTACATAATTTTTTTTAAAATTAAAAAAGTAAAATTTACATTTAAAACACACACACAAGCCAAATCCTTAAGATGCTTCTTATATAACACAGATAAACTAATTTCCAAAAATTGAGATAAAGTTGTCATTTAGGATCAGGGCTTATATCAAAACCAGACTCAATATTTAGTGGAAAATTAATATAAAACCAGTATCCACAATATTACAACATATGTACTATTTAAATATTTTTATTTTGACATATACAATAAGACAAGGTCTGTTAAAATCTCAAGAAAAACAGGAACTCATATGATTACACACCAAAAACAGCATAACTAAGTGTAAAAAATAAAATCTTAGTTTCTTCAAGCTGTCTATGGATATCGAATTGGAGAAAACTGACCACAATACGATTAGGAATCATTATACTTCATCTTGAAAATCTAATATTTATTGACCAAAAAAACCCAGAAAACAAAAAACACCCTACAATGGTTGGTTCTGCAAACTACAGAATTTTAAAACGCAGGAGGGGTAGCTTACAAAGCTCTAGTGATAAATAAACTATACTTTTTATGTTTTGGCAGACACTGTATATTTTCATTCATCCTTGGAAGCACTGCTGAAATAGAAGCAAGAGTGCCATCATTCACAGAGGATAAAGGGATAGTTCTGAATGTGAGAAGAGTTTATGGTAACTGTGCAGCAGAGACAAAAAGTCCTGGGACTGAAGCATCAACTGTCTTTCCATATTAGTAGATGGCCAGCATTTTCCCATCAGGCCCCACAAATTTCAGTCATTTCTTAATTTTCTCCCTTCTCAGCTCTCCATTTCTCTCTATGAAGTCCTGTTGGTGTTACACACACACCAAAAACACATGTTTCTATCACCCTTCTGGTCTGTATGCCTTCTCTCAACAGTATTTCTTTTTCCTTCTTCAAAACAGACTCTTCTCAAAGCAGTTTTCAATGAGTATTTCTTGATTCAAAACGGACTGGAAGACAAGATGGAATAAAAGAGCGCTTTTTCCTATTGCCCACACTAGAAAAAAAAAAGAGAAAATAATACAAAAATCTCTATTAAGAGCAACATTTCTTATTTTCACTGAAACAAAAAAGAAAAGAAAACTCTATCAGCATATCCTCTCATTTCACTTACTTTACCCTGGCCAATTTTATTGACATATCTTTGTCTATATCCACTTAATTGAGTTGTTATATGTTCTAAATGCTCTAAGTTTTCAAAAATAACTTCCCCCCACATACTCAGGCATACTGCTTATATTATCATTTAAAAAGCACAACATGGCTCTGAAGAACCTAGGGGCAGGACAGGAATAAAGATCCAGACGTAGAGAATGGAGTTGAGGACACGGGGAGGGGGAAGGGTAAGCTGGGATGAAGTGAGAGAGTGACGTGGACTTATATATACTACCAAATGTAAAATAGATAACTAGTGGGAAGCAGCCGCATAGCACAGGGAGATCAGCTCAGTGCTTTGTGACCACCTAGAGGGGTGGGATAGGCAGGGTAGAGGGAGACACAAGAGGGAGGAGATATGGGGACATATGTATATGTATAGCTGATTCACTTTGTTATAAAGCAGAAACTTAACACACCATTGTAAAGCAATTATACTGCAATAAAAATGTTTAAAAAAACAAAAAAATAAAAAGCACAACAGAATTATAAATTATCAAGAATACAAGTGAAGATACCATTTCTAAAACTTCAATAAGCAGATACCTAGAAAATCTCTATGAAATTCCCTGACATAGTTTGAAGAAAATAATCTTTTCGCAATATTTTTAAGCTGCACTGGAACTAGAGCTACCTTGGAAGCCATTCGCTGAGCTCCTGGCACCTGAGACTCTACTATTCTAGAGAAAAATCATGAATTGAAGACTTAAGGTTCTCCAGTTAACTACTTAATTTAAGTGCATAGCAGTGTTAAAACATCTTCATGCCTAAGAAATAAATCAGTATCAAATGGTTAAATAACCAACTGACACAATCAAAGAAGAAATAATCAACAAGTTAATTAAAAACAAGCTTTTTAAACATATATTCAAAAATTTATATTCAATACAGTTCACAGATCTAAACATTTTCCATTGGTTTTTAAAATTTGCAGCTAGCTAATCTATTATGTCAGCATGCTATGTACCTAAATGTTCTTGGTGAATCTTATTACCACAGAAGTGAGTCTGTGATTCAAGCACAAATTCCTTTATTGTGAAGATGACAGCAAACGTTGTGCAAGAGCAGAAAAAGAAAAGACAGAAAGATGCTGGTATTCTTTCCTGGTTCTTCTACCACTCTTACAAAAGACGACTCCCTCCCATCTCCCACCTCCCACTAACCACTCCTCACCCCTTTCAGGAAAAGAATTATTTTACCCAATAAAAACACAGCAACCAAGTAAAATATATCAGAAGAATACCTGCAAGACTTTTCTTCCCATAACTTGTCCCAGGCAAGGATCCTCAGGCACTCTCCCATGTGATCCTCCACTTCTTCAACCATTAGAGAAGCATCCTGAATGATGGCGGAGGGTTCAGAAGTTTATAGTAGATGTAGCATATTGAGATCAAGGATCATACCATCTCCTCACAAAAGGGATGGGGCCTTTCAGGTGGTCCAGAACACCACTTCACACCTCTGTGATTACACTCATATGTTACTGTCCTGATATTGACCAATTCCTACTCGCAACCCAAAAAATCCCACCAGGATATACCTCAAAATCTTGAATATGGAATTCTCCTTATTTTTCCCTTTACTACTCACTATTTTAATTTATTTACATCCTGACTCATTCTACAGAAGGTGTTGGATTGATACTACCCTTTATTAATAAAGCAATATGTAGAAGTTATCCTTACTTTAAGGTATTCTCCACATACATTTCCTCTCTCACAAAATCCACATGTAATGAAGGAATTAGCCACCTCAACCCCAATACTCTGGGTAAAGAAGGTTCAGAGAAGTGTGTGAAAATACCCTCCTGTGAGAGTCTATGAAGTGAGGGAAGGAGATGCTTGCTAAGAAGTAACAGAAAAGTTGTATGTTACAGAGAAAATTATGGACTTGAGACTATGTGTAAATCAATGGCTTAGGAAACCGCTGCTAACCTCATGTTGCTCTCCTGTCCCCTCAACATAACTTTTAATGCTCTATTTTTTAAGTAAAAATATGTCTCTTATAAAGCAGCATTATGTTTTAAGAAAAATGGAAAATATTCTCTCATCCCTCCATCCTTTTCTCAGGAGATCATTCATGTCCTTTCATTTTTCTTTTGCATATTTGAACATGCATATGATTTTCTGATCACAAATATACTAAACATACTATTCTCACAACTTGCTTCTTCACTGTATGTATCTTGACCATCTTTTCACATCTGTATATATTAATCTAACTCACCTTTTGTAATATTTATATAACACTCCCTGGCATCCCTGGAACACATACCTGGTTCCATGACCCATGTAACTTAAACATATGCTCATATTTCAATCTCCATCTTTTTAATTTTGGGTTATAGGATGTTTCCTCAACCTTACTTCTAAATCATTAATTCAACTTTCAGCCCTTCCTTTGAATATTTTTTATTTATTTTATTTTAGCAATTTTTTTGATTCTGAGAACTCTGCAGATCGCTTCTTTCAGAATAGCCTGATTTATTTTTTCAGCTGCTTTATCCCCTTAAATCTCTCTAAGGATACAAATTACATTTAAGTTCTACCTACTTCTTGCATCATTCTCATTTTCCAGGAGTCAATTTTTCTCTCAGTTCATTTTCTATTGATATTGTTGGTGTTCTGGTAATCATTGGTATTCCAAATTTGTTAATGGTGTTCCAGAGCTATCTAAATAACTTGGGTTTCTCCCATAGATCCGTAGGTCTGTCCCTCTCTGAAGGAATCTTCCCTGAATGAGAGAGCTGATTTCAGGATGAATGTGAGTGGGCAGAGCATATCAAGAGGTTTTAATTTAGAATGTGTTGTCATAAAGCAGGTTGTGGTCTGGAACCTCCAAGACAGCAAACAATAGGAAGACTTTACTTTCGGGGTGCAGTGTTTTATTGTATTTCATACATGTGGAACCATTTTCCCTTTCCTCCCCTTTGTGTTCTCAAACTCTGCTGTGCTACTCTCTCCAACCCCAGCACACACAACCAGAAGCCTTCTCCAGATTCATCATGTGCAGAACAGAAGCCATGACTCTATCCTAGAGACAAATACCCCTGGCTGACAATCATTCTGTACAAATGAAGAAGAAAAGAGTCCAGCTGGCACAGGCAGTTTTTCAATTAATTACTCTGATGCTTACCCCACAGACCACTTCAATCCTTTGAAACTGTTAACAACACAAATGGAGTTTCTTGAAGTCCACCAAGGAAAAACTTCTCTATTTCAGTTGTGGTTTTTCTCTGTTCTTGTTTCTCTGCCTCTCTCATTCCATCTACTTTCTATCTTCAGGGAATTCCCCAAAATCTGCTATACCAATGTAACCCTTTCTTGCTGCCCAATGCTGTTATAGGCTTAATTTTTTTTTTAAAAAAAGACATTTTTAGTCATTTCAAGCAAATATGGAGAAGGTTGGGAGAACTGATCATCTGCCATCTTCTAACAAAAGTCTCCTCAAACTTTCAACATGTATTTCCATCTATATTTCTTCATAAGTAAAGTAAAAAGTATCCACTTCTGTAGTTCTATGAATAGAAATACTTTGCACAGCAAACTATGCATAGTATTCTTTTACTTTCCTCCCTCTACTCATAACCTGCTAGAGCACAGGTTTTATTATTATTAAATCATCTAAAATCTTATTTCCTAGTTGTCATTTTTTCATAGCTTCCATTTTATTAGGAATATGTTCTCTAGTTATACCTCAAATGTACATCAAAGTATATTATTAACAATTTTTTAGACTTAACCATAAGTTTCACTGACTGTTTCGGTTTGTTGTTTGATTTTGTTCACCTATGCTTAATGTATACCTTTCTTTTTTCCATCCAGAATTCTCTGATTCATTTCATTTTGCTTAAGTACTTCCAAATAATATATTCATTTATCTGTAAGTGCTGTAGTTCAGAATGCCTTGGAAAGCATATATATCTGTCTTCATACTTTAAAACAGTTTTGCTGCATACAGAACCTTAGGGTCATAGTATTTTTACCTTAGAATCCTATAGGAATTTCTGTACTGTTCCTTAGTATCCAGTGCTGCATAAGAAAAATCAGATGCCAGTCTGATACTTCTTTTGCTTTAGGGTGAGCCTGTTTACTCTATCTGGAAACTTGATTTTCTTTTGATCCTTGGAATTCAAAGTTTGACCAATATTTGATTTTACCAGAAATTTGATTTCAGTATATCTTATTTGATGGCATTCTTCAGCTCAGGAAAATTTTACTCTACCATTTCACTGTCTACTGGTTTTGCAGTATGTATTTTTCACTTCTGGAATTCCCATTTCACAGATAGTGATCTACTGGATCTATTTTATAGGTCTCAAACTTTTCTCCCATAATATTCAACTCTTTTTGCTCTATTCCCTGAGAGAAATTTCAATCTGTCAATATCATTACCTCCCTTTTTAAAAATTTATTGTGAAATATTTTAGACATACGAAGGAGTGTATGATATTATTTAATAAACAGCTATGTATCCACCCCCCAGCTTAAGAAAAAAGTGTTATCTAGGTAACAGAAATACCTTCCTTTTCCTCCCAGAGATAACCTAAGTTTGGTGTCTATCATTACCATGGATTTCCTTATATATTTTATGTATGTGTATATCCATAAAGCTATACATAGTATTGCTTTGCATTTTTAAGTTTCATATATCATACTTTATATATTCTTCTGCACCTTTACATGGATATACCACAGTTTATTTATACACTCTCCGTTTATTAGGGCTTAAGATTGCTTCCAGTTTTTCACTTTTACAAACAATACTGTTATGAACATCCTTATTACACTTATGTGTGAGTTTCTTTAAGGGAGTGTTTTTCAAACTATAGCTTACAACCTACCAATAAAATCATGTTAGTAGGTCAAGGTCACAGGAATCTTTAAAAAAAGAGTGGTGAGGAGTAAAGGGAAAAGGGAAGAAAATGAACAAAGTAGTAAGGCACAGAGATAGATCAAAGTGTACTGTGTACAAAGTGTACTGTACAGTAAGAGTAAATTTTGTTTCCTGAAATTTTGATTTATGTCATGGTCAAAACAGATCAATAAATAATGCTAAGGTATATTCATACATATATATGTAGAATTTCTGGGTCACTGGGGAAATGTGCATTCAAACTTACTAGATATTGCTAAATTACTCTCGAAAACTAGTTTATACTTCTGCAAGCTAAGAGTTCTTGTTGCTACACAAGCTCACCAAAACAATATAGTCAGAGTTTTAAATTTTTACCAATCTGATATGTCTGAAAATATATTTCAAAACACTTGTTTTGGGCCTCCCTGGTGGCGCAAGTGGTTGAGAGTCCGCCTGCCGATGCAGGGGATACGGGTTCGTGCCCCGGTCTGGGAGGATCCCATATGCCGCGGAGCGGCTGGGCCCGTGAGCCATGGCCGCTGGGCCTGCGCGTCCGGAGCCTGTGCTCCGCAACGGGAGGGGCCACAACAGTGAGAGGCCCGCATACTGCAAAAAAAAAAACAAAAAAAAAACAAAAAAACAAAAAACACACTTGTTTTTGAATGATTTTGCTAGTTACTTCCAGGATGGTGTCTGTATTCTTTTAGTATTTGAAGGCTGAATTCTCGATACGGCATCTATTGTTGGAGTTCAGAAGTCTGCTACTGGTCTAATTTTATACCTTTGCAGATAATCTGACTATTTCTGGTTACTTTTATTTTCTCTTTGTCCTTAACATTATCCACTTATTTTTCTTCTTCTGGATTCACTGTGTTTTTTCAGCCTAATGATTCACATTTTTTTAATTTTGGAAAATTCTCATTCCTTCTTTGGATATGGACTGTCAGTCTCCTCGTTCTCCTTTTCTGAACTCCAACTTCCCATGTATTAGACATGTTTATTCTTCTGACTCTAAATACGTCTTTCATGTTTCCATATCTGTTTTTTCAAACCTGTCTTCAAGTTCATTAATTCTCTCTTCAGCTGGGTTTAATCCATTTAAGCCATTCAATGTTTTTCCATTTCAATTATTATATTTTTAATTTCTAAAAGTTCTCTTCTTTTTCAAATCTTCCTGGTACTTCTTGACAGCATTTTGTCTCTTGCTCATGTTTTTTAATCCTCCATTTTATTTCTTTAAACATTTATATATATATTCCATACTCCTACCTAGTAATTTCAATATCACGGAAGTCTAATTTTGCTGTTTTTCCTGCTTACTCTTGCTCATGATTGCTGATTTTCTCCAAAGCATTTCATTCATGCTTTACCAACAGTCATACTAAAGGCTTATCTTGAAGGTGCATCCCCCTAAACAGTATTAACTTTTGTTTCTATTAGGTGCTTTGTAGCACTATCAACATTTGACTATTTTTAAATAATTTTCTCTGCCTGCAGTTTCCTGAACTAGACAGATAGTATATATTAGAATCTCACACCCACATGAAGACAGGCTTATGGCCACAAATTTTTAGGGGAGACTTTTTAGTCTCATACCTAAATGCCATGAGAAGAAAATGTCTCTGATGTTCTCTGCTGGAAGTTAAATTTCATTTTCTGGACTCTCTTTCATTAAAGACTTATCTTGAAGAGCCTCAGCCTCATGCAGAGGCCTCAATTCCAACTCCTCATCTAGTGGAGGTCCAAAGATCTCTCCCCTCAAAAGCATGTGACCTTTAAATATAAGCATCTAGGTCAGCAAGTGTTCTGATTACAGCTTTGGAGTCAACTTAGCACTCTGGATTCTAGTACCCTCTATATTTTTTGGCCTCTAAGGGCCAAAATCAAATTTTTAATTGTTAAGAACTGTTTTTCACTGTTCCTTTCTCTAGAAACTAAAAATTTTCAGTTTCTTTTTTTTTCACATTAACTGATTTCTGGGCTATTTGCTCTGCTTATTTTAGTATGAGTCCTCTGTTCAGCACTGCTAATTTTCCTCAAATATCCAGTATTTCATCACTGTCTTCATCTTTTTAAATAAAGATCTAGATTGTTCAGTATTGACAGCTGGTTCAGGTCACTGCTTTACCTTCAAGAGTTTCCCCCACTCCCATAATAAAAGACTGTGGGACTCTGTGGGCAGGTTTTGCCTTTAGTGTGGTAAAGGGGAGAAACTAGCATATTTTTCGTATAGATTCACTGATCCTAGAGTCTTCAACACCCTGATATTACCCGCAGGTAATTTTCCCTATGTTGAGTTACAAGCTGTTCAGTAGTAGTGGTTTCTAATAATCTAATCTTGTCAGTCTTATATCTTCCAGAAAGTCCCCAAATGTTCTGATCCACTGACTGCATCCTTTCCTGTTTTCCAGAACTGCTATGGATTTTTTTTCTTATTCTTATTTTCTTTTGTCATTGCAATTTGGACTTGGCCTGCTATCATATACTTGCATTAATTTTTAGAAATTCCAGAAATCATCATATCACAGAAATTATATCCTCAAAACAAAGGATTTCTCCCCCCAAAATAGCAAGAACAGAAAACTGAGGGGCACATCTTAGAAGAGCCTCAAATAATTGCCATCATGTGCACACACGTCTTGGTTTACAGTTTCTTCCCCGACCCCCTCTATTTTAGTGGTACTGTTGTATCTTATCAACCAGCAAAAAAAAAAACCCACAAAAACAAACAAAAACACCCTCTCCAATTCCTACTTCTGGTGCATCTTCTACTTAAAGCCTAAGTAAAGAAATTTGAAAGTAGAAATTAGGATTTGTTTTCTTTTATCATGAACAATTTATGTTTTAAGTATATTCCTTATTATAAAAGTAATTAGCCAAGTTATAGAAAATTTTCAGTCTACAGAGTTTTACAGATGGTGTGAATTAAACATGCTTGAATGAACAAATATAGTGATAAATCAAGAAACTTAGACTCAGAACTATACCAATTCTACCGACCACTATTTTTCTTCCTCAGTCAAGCCTAAATAGAAATAAAACAAAGTAAAAGTAAAAAGAACAAAGTATATTTTTTCTGGTTAAATTTATTACACAAAGAGAATGCTTTATACTTCTCTCCGCTATTGGATGGCAAAATCCACATAGAAAATACATTCCAGGACAGCATGCCAACTCTTTAATTTGCTCTCCCCATAACTGCCCTACTAAAAGGTTCGCTACCACCCACCCCTCCCCTCCTTTCTTTCTGAAATCACTTAAGTAAAAAAGCCTTGTGCCACAATTACCATCTGGATACTTCAAGAACATATTCATGTCACTCTACAAGTCAAGTGATTACTGTTTTAATGGTCATACTTATTAATAAAATGTAAGTGGCAGCAATCTAAATGTCCATCAAAAGAGGAATGGATAAAGAAGATGTGCTGTACCATAAACAGAGGAATGGATGAAAGAAGACATGCTGTACCATCAACAGAGGAATGGATAAAGAAGATGTGGTACATGTATACAATGGAATATTACTCAGCCAGAATGAAAAGAATGAAATAATGCCATTTGTAGCAATATGGATAGACCTAGAGATTATCATACTAAGTGAAGTAAGTCAAAGACAAATATCACATAATATCACTCATATGTGGAATCTAATTTCTAAAAATGATACAAATGAACTTATTTACAAAACAGAAACAGACTTACAGATATCAAAAACAAACTTATGGTTACCAAAGGGGAAACACGGTGGGGAGGGATAAATCAAGAGCTTGGGATGAACACACACACACACACTAGTATATACAACAGATAACCAACAAAGACCTACTGCATAGCACAAGGATCTCTACTCAATATTCTGTGTTAACCTATATGAGAAAAGATTCTAAAAAAGAATGAATATATGTATATGTATAACTGAATCACTTTGCTGTACACCTAAAACTAACACAACATCGCAAATCAACTATACTCCAATAAAATTAAAATTAAAAAATAAAAAAGTAAGTGGTACATTCAAGCTCTAATCTCAGTATTTAGAATGAAATTGAAGGCAATTATCAATATTGCTTATACTCAAACCTATTAGGTATTTTAAAAAACAAAACACTGGCTATACAGGTTTTCAAATTTATATCCTTTTAATCTTTCAACATGAGGTTTTACATTTAAAAAGACATCTATAAACTACTGGTGTTCTTTGCTTCATTTATATGCAGGTCTGAACGCTGTGAATATAATGAACTGAAGAAGCTAAAGAAGCAAGTTATTTAAAGGAATACTATGTTCAATGCTTTTGTAAATTAAACGATAACCCCAAATTATCTTTTTTATAAATACTAATTTTACTCAGTATTACTTAAAAGTAGGGTTTAATAAAATAAAAGCCAAGAAAACATTAAGATATTTCCAAGATTTAAAACAAGATGTGGCTTTGATAATATTATTCTTTTCAGCAGCCCAACAAAGATTACTGATTAACACTTTGATATGCTGACACTACAGTAGCTGACTGACTTCTAAAATGAGGGCTCTTACTCAACTTTACTGATCAGCATTTTATGTTGCTTAGTTCACTAATTTCACAACTTTCCAAGACACCAACTGATTTCAAATATAATCAAGCACTCCTGAAATCTTTCCACAGAATGAACTGATACATACCTCAGGATCTCTAGGGTAGAGACCATTAATGTGAAATTCTTTGCCTTTTATCTTGAGAATCATTTAGTTTCAATATAAAAAACTTTTTAAATGTCGAGCAATTAAATTACTTAATATTCACCCCCACCAAGCTTTTAGTAGAAATGATGCTCTAAAAGAGTAATACTTTTATTGTGTGGTTTCACAAACTCCCTGGTAAAAATCCATAGATACCTTAGCACTCCAGTCTGAGTGGCAAGGTCATAGACCACGTTGCTAAAAGTTGCAAAATGTAGTTTATGTTCAATATGTGGTCCACATACTAACTTGAAAAAAAAAATGGTGACTGGTAAAAAAAATCTTAAAAAGCAGATTTTTTTTTAAACTTTCAATAATTCGTTAAGCACAAATTTAGAACACAGGTTGAATTACAAAGAAATGTAAATAAATTTTTAAATGGTGTAAAGTTGTATTCATTACACATCTACTTGAGGGAACAAAGCCTTCTTCACAATGTTTGACAATTACTGACAATTTTATTATCCACAAGAACTTTATTTTTTCTACTATTTGCTTGTTTTAAATTTAAAACTAACATCATGGTATTATGAATTGTAATCCATAAATATTACACAATGCACAGCACAAAATACATCTTTCCAAACTTAAATATAATTAATAGTAAGCACATAACACATAAACACATAAGCAATGCTTTTGGAAAACAAAAGCATGCATTAACAGAGGGTAAGTGAAAAGGATGTAAAACCAGAAAGCCTCTGTTCCAAACCCAGACTCTGCCACTCAACAGCAGTGTGACCTTGGGCAAGCCAACAACTCAGTACCTCGGCTTCCTCATTGGTAAAGTGAGATAATAACTGTACTCCACGGAGCTGCTGTGATGCTTATGTAAGTTAACATTTGTAAGGAACTTAGAACTAGGTCCAGCACATATTAAGCATTTTATAGGTATCTTAAAAAGCAAACAGAACCTTTTCTAATTCCAAGGGAATGTTTATTTCCCTTATCATTAACCTCTAATTATCCTTACTTCTATGGTCACTAACTTTCACTCCTCATCTCCACACACAGATAAACACAGGTGGTTTACACAGATTAGCAACATCACTGATTTAAATTCAGAAATGAAATTCAGAAATTCCTCTGAGCTGGGTAAAGCTCAACTAAGCTATCAATCAAGAAACTATTTATCTCTTGCTAAAATTATCAAATAAATTAAATATGTAAAGCATATGAAGAAATGTGATATGTTATAGGACTCCATGAAAGGAACTTTTATTAATTACTGAATAGGACTTAGCAAAATGTTTTTGTAACTCTTACAACTCACTTTTTTAAACTTACATTTAAGAACAGAGATGCAACGGAAGAAAAAAACAAGACAGAAACAAAGCAACTGATCCTACTCACCAACTAAAATATTTACTGAAACAAAATTTTACTGTAGAATTTTTATAGAAACCTTATAATGGATTAAACTCCCATCATCACTTCTATTTTGGCCAAATTAGTGATCCCAAAATTAATACATTCTACAAACTTGCAATCATGTTTCCATGGGTCATCATGATCTGTTCATATTTTGGAGTGTATTGAAATAACAATACAAAAAAGGATCTTATTAAATTGCATGGTATCTTAGAATATAACCAGCTACTCATGTGTAATACTCTTTAAAATGAAGATTAGACTTTAATCATTAAAAAATATATTTTAGGCCTCATGTGAAATGCTTAATTTTTTCAAGCTCTATGCACCTAAGCCATGACAAGGATCTCAAAAAAGAAAAAAGATCGTTTTTTTTAAAAAACCATAAAGTTAACTTAAAGTGAATCATTGGATTAGTAAATCAATAGCTAATTATTGCAAGTTATCAATGTTAAGTAACCAACATGTATTTAGTAATGGATACCCAAGAGCCCACCCACACTTGTGCTAAATGAACAGATTCCTCGTTAATGAAAAGCTGAAGCCTAAAGTGAAAGGCAAAGTTACATTACTAAGGCATTGAAGATGACAGTGAACCTCTTCCTCCAAAACTGATTTTCTGTGAGATACAACAGAAAATCTCTACTCAGAAAAAAAAATTTTGTATACTTATGAGGAGCAACCACAGGAAAACACCCTTAGGTACTGTTAATAGGGTAGGTTCCTAGGCCCTAATCCATACCTATTGAATCAGAATCTGTATTCTGAACCTGAATCTGAAGCTGAGTCTGAATACATTTCATAAACATTAAATATGTTAAGCAAAATTTTACTGAGAACCCAACAGATTCCAGTCATTGTGTCAGGAACTGGAGACTATTAAAATATTAGTGTCAGTAAATCTCAGCTGAAAAGACAACACTATTAAATATTAAACATCATATAGAATTCAAAATGGCAGAAACCATGTCTTGTTCTTTATTGAATCCCTGTTGGCTGTCTAAATGATGCATTTCAAAAATGGGTTTGTGATTATCCATTTTTTGTTTATCTGCACTACTTTACTCTTCTATTTTCCTGAATAATGAATTTAAGAGATGATAGGAAAGAAATTAAAAGTCTAAATAAGCTTTCACTATATTATGCCCATGAAAGTATACAAAGTACTTTTGAGATCAACGACAGAATGACCAAAAATTCAGAGGAAAGAATTTTCCATAACTCAGTAGTCATGCCCCAGCGTGAAATATCAGTAAGTACTTGAAAACAACTCAATAAATAGCAATCTGTCATATAATGGAACTTTTATAGAGTAACTACAATATCATGTTTAGTAACTTCCTTATAAAAATTTTACATTACAGATTAATAATTATCCTCACTATATAAATGGAAGAGTGAAGAATAAAATGTTTGCACAAGTACATATACTAAAAGTTAGGTCTGTTAACCTTCAAGATATTCATGTACCAGGTAGACTACTTTCCTTCAAAATAAGTGCCCCTAAAAGATGAGAGTACTATCTTACTAATTAAGACATAAATAAATCTCAATGAAGTCAAGAACAAGGCAAGAATGCCTGTTATGAACACTATTATTTAACACCGTACTAGCGACATTAGCCAAAGCAAAAGAAAAAAAAATAAGAGGTACGAATATTAAGAAGCTAAAAGATCATTTGCAGAAGGCTTTATTGTCTACCTAGAAAATCCAAGAGTATCTCTTAAAAGACTGTGACTAATAACAAAATTCCAGATCAGTATTCAAAAATGAACTTTCCTATAGACCTCATGAATAACCAATTATAAAATTAAATGAGAATAAAGAGCCCATTCATAATTTTAAAATCTATTAAATAAATATCTAGCAATAAGCCTAACCAAAGTTGATAAGACTGAGATAAAGAAAATTATGAAATATCAAATGACCAAGTAAAATTGTGTGTAAAATACATACATACACAATCATTAAAAATATGCAATAGATGAAACCAAAAAATCTGCAACAGATATAACTAAAGGTAATTTCCTTAATGTGCAATGAACCCTTAGGAGGTTAATTTTTAAAACATTTTTTTTAAATGAGCAAATGATGTGAGGAAATAATTCATTAAATGAGCATGCAATTCACTTAGTACAGTGCTTGGCCCACAGTAAGTGCTTAAACAGAAAAACAAATGGCTAATAAACATATTAAAATAGGTTCAACCTTATTCATGATTTTAAAAAATAGCAAAGCAATCAGAGAGGCAAAAATAAAACAGTTGATAAAATCCGGAGGTGGTGTTGGGAAATAATGTATTTGCATAAACTAAAACTGGGAATAAAATGATGGTTCAACATTTAAAAGTGGAAACTGAAACACTGTCAACTGAAAACTTTGAATCTTTAGACCTAGCAATTCCATGGCTAGAAATTATTCTTATGATATAAACATACACAAGAATACAAAGATAAATATACAAGGACATTCCATAAAATATTAGCTATACTAGCAAAAAAGAAATTGATAGAATCAAAATGCCCATCAATAAGAGAGTGATTAAATAAAATCACAATACGTCCACACAAGGATAGACTACAAAGAATTTAAAAATAAATGAAATAAAACATTAGAATTTCTTATGGAAGAATTTCCACAATAGATTATGAGGTGGAAAAAAGATAAAGAAAAATAAACAGTATTAGAACATGATCCTATGTGTATTAAAAAAAAAGGATAAGGGAGTTCTAAATACACATTTATATAAATACAAAAATTTTCTACAGCATACATGAACTATTAATGGTGGTAACAGATTTCGGAAGTAAGCCAGAGATAAAGGCTTATTTTTCATTTTATGCTCTTCTGTACTGTTTGACTCTCCATGTTCATGTATCACGTTTATTAATTTTTTGGAAAGCTATATTCTTGGATAAGAACATTCAATACTGTAAAGATATCAACCTTTTCAAAACTTATAGGATTTTTTAAAATAAGATTTGAATAGAACTCTGACTATTCTATAAATAGAACAAAATCTAAAATCAGTTTGAAAGAGTACATCAAAATAACCATGAAAATTTTGAAAAAGAAGGATGAGAGTAGCTTTTTTCACAAACAAAATATCAAAATATATAAATAAACTATAGTAATTATAAGAGTGTAATACTGACATAAGAATTGGCAAACAGATCACAATGAAATAGAATAAAGAGTCCAGAAACAGATTTGTGCATACATGGAAATTTTAGTATATGATTAAGAAAACATTAATGGGCATAACTAGATATCCACTGGGAAAAAAAAACCTCTAAGTCTACCTCCTACCACACAAAAGAAATTCCACTCAGATAACAAACGTAAAGTAAAATTAAGCCAACTTTTTGAAGAGACTTAAAAAGTCTTTACTTTTATAGATATTAGAATGAACAGTCTTAATTTAATAAAACCTCAAATGCAAGAGACATTAAATAGAACACTAGCCAATGTGACCAAAAATTTTTAATTTTGTTAAAAACAAGATAGCATAAATGACAATAGCAATAATTATTATAAAAGCTAAGCACTTCGAGATCACTTACTAAGGATAAGGTACTATTCTATGCTGTTTATAAATCACTAATTTTTTTAATCCTCACAATAATTTCTTGAGGTATACCATCACAAACCTTATTTTACCAATGAAGAAACTGAAGTACAGAGATTAAGCAACCTTCCCCAAGAAATGGCAGAGCCAGTATTCAGCCTGGCTGTCTGGTTCAAGTCTGTATTCTTAACTACCATACTCTTCAACAATAGGCTTTTAAAAAATACTGCAGGGCTTCCCTGGTGGCGCAGTGGTTGAGAGTCCGCCTGCCGATGCAGGGGACATGGGTTCAGGCCCCGGTCCGGGAAGATCCCACATGCCACGGAGAGACTAGGCCCGTGAGCCATGGCCGCTGAGCCTGTGCGTCCAGAGCCTGTGCTCCGCAGCAGGAGAGGCCACAACAGTGAGAGGCCCGCGTACCGCAAAAAAAATAAATAATAAACAAATAAATAAAAATAAAAAATACTGCAACATTTACAAAGTTAAAACACAAAAACAGGCAACCCAACAGAAAAGTGAGAAAAAGTTATAAACAGATGACTCACAAAAGAAATCCAAATGGCTAACAGCAACAGCAACAAGTTACTAGTTTCTACCCTTTCCGCTGGCAAACATTTCAGGGATTAATGGCACTTTCTGTTGACAGAATTATGAGAAAACAGGTATTCATACAATGTTGATGTATGTATAAACTATTTCAGCCATTTTGAAGAATGATGTAACAATATTACCAAAATTTCAAATCTGCACTGTCTGTGACCCAGCAGTTCCACTTTCAGGAATCTGTCTCACATAAAGCCTCAGACATATATACAAGGATTATAAACATATTCATCATAACCTTATTAGCAAATGGGAAAAATACCTAGTGTCCATCAAGGATAAAATAATTTATGGTAAATAAATTTAAATGATTTATGATAAAACATACACTTTAAAAAAAACAAGGAAATGTCAAAATACAGTTTTAAGTGGAAAAAGCAAGCTCCAAAATGCCATGTATATATAATGTTAGTTTTTACTATAAAAACTAACAAAATACTATATAAGAGTACACATACAGTAGAGTATTTGTAAAAGCATAAGAGGCAGAAAGATTAAGAGCACAGACTTTGCCAGAAATATTACCAGAGAAATCTAGAGCGGTCTCTCTCACAAAGAGGGAGATACATTAAATATTTAGAATACCAGTACAAATCTATTCAGAAAAAAGACATGTTTTCATTATGATGAAAAACATATATTTACTCAATAAAGCATTCCATGAACATAATTCAACAGTCTTTTAAATCCCAGGTTTGAGCTACTGGCAAGTTATGAATGGCCAAAACTAAAGTGGGAGTGTTTTTTTTTTTTTTTTTTTTTTTTGGTACACGGGCCTCTCACTGTTGTGGCCTCTCCTGTTGTGGAACACAGGCTCCGGATGCGCAGGCTCAACGGCCATGGCTCACGGGCCCAACCGCTCGGCGGCATGTGGGATCCTCCCAGACCAGGGCACGAACCCATGTCCCCTGCGTCGGCAGGCGGACTCGCAACCACTGGGCCACCAGGGAAGCCCAAAGTGGGAGTGTTATTATTCACTATCATTATTTTCAGTAAAAGTAAATCTCAGATAACTTGACATCTAGATTTGGGTATGAGGAAGAAAATAAGAAAAAGATATATCTCTGGCTCTCTCTCTTTCTAAAACTTGGCCGTCCTTCACCTATTTAATTTGCTCTGCAAAAGTGTATGAACAATCCTTGCAATGACTATTTGAGCCACTAACAGGAAAGGTCAGAAGATTCCTTATTTAGTTGTTTAAGTACTGATAATTCCAAAGAGTCTGGCCACAAGTACTGTGTTACAGCAAAAAGAAAGACAGGAAAGAGGGTCATTTCCATAAGCCTTTTTTTAATTAAAAATAAAATTGACAGTGGCCCCTTTCACAAACTAAACCCTGAAAGAACCAAAAAATTAGAATTTTCCTGTGCCCCCAGGAAAATGAGGTAACAATATTTTGCAGTGAAATCCACAAAGAAAAACGTAGTATTCCTTGAATACACACTCCCTCTGTGCCAATCAGTGTTCCAAAGAATGCCTTGGCTTAGTATGTTTAATCACTTAATTAGAAACAGAACAGTAATCTGCATTTAGTTGTCTGTCTTACATTAAGGAAAAAAAAATCACTGGTGTTGCAATCACCGACAGAAAGCACTGATAAATTATACTGTCAAGGATCAGAAAAGGGAAGACCACTTACACAAAATTAAATTATTTTAGAATAAGAATCTCAACAGTCAGAAAGACACATTAGACAACATCTTCTTCAATTACTGCCCACTGAAGGAGGTGCTTTCACTCTGACTGATTTTCATCCAGAACCTTTCTGAATAATTCCAATGACAGAAAATGTACTGTGTCAGAGTCCATTCCATTCAGAAGCAACTAACAGTGTTTAAGTGTTTTCCTGTATTGTTCTAAAATCAGACGCTCATAACTTTAAGCCAGTGCTCCAAAGAGCTGATCCATCCTATCCTTCACTTCACCTAATTCTCCAAACTAGAGAACTTGAAAAACTAAAAAATAATTTTTATAAATTCAAATAACCAGTGTTTTCAATAGGTTAGACATCATTAGGAGTAAAAAGTCTTAAATATTAAAAAACCCAAAAACTTAAATATCAAAACAAATTCAACATACTATACATCTTCAATTCGAAGATGCCTTTTTTTTTTTTAACACCTTAACATCTCTGAAATTGGCAGGTGCCTTACAATTAAAGGTATTTACAGTTGCTGCTGTGGAGGTGGTGTTCATGACAGTCTTCACTGCCTGTGTATATAAGAATTTATTTATCATTTCTGGTGATATAATTAGACAACTGCAACCTCTCAATATTTCAGGCAACAATCCAAATGACCATTTGAGGAAAGAACATGAGTCCAAGTACTGGTTGAAAACCTTTCATTAACACTACCTGGTAAGATCAAGAATATGCCAGCATTAAAACTTACAGACTAGGTATCAGTGGTTTAGAAGGAAATCCCAGACAAAAGCAGAGTACATTTTTAGGTAGTACTGTATCACCAACTCTCCTAACTGCACATAAAATAATTCTGCAGAAAAACACATTGACAACTCTGGGAAAAATGATTCAGAAGAATGGATTCTGAGTACAAAGATGTTTTAGGAAGACCTAAACTTACTTCACTTATAGTTTCCTTCTAAGGTATATTCAAGTATGATATATCATAAAAGTATATAATGGAGGAAATCTAAAATAATTTTTAAATTTATTGACAGAGATCAGAGTGATTAGGGAGCACTGTATAATAATTCAATTGACAGTGCTTTTTTTCCTCTTCCTTCTTAATGGAATATAAAATAATGGTGTATCTTACAGCTCATTCAATAGAAAATGGTAGTTCAAGGAAGCTCTGTGCATGGCTGGTATGGCAGATAGTACTAGCCATTCACCAAAATAACTAGTTTCATCCTCTTCCTGAGTATATAGTTAGATTACATTTCTCAGCCTCTCTTACAATTAAATATGGCCATGTGCCTGAGATCTGCCCAAGATATGTTGAGTGAAAATCAAGTGCACCATCTCCGGGGGCTAGCTCATAAAACCCTCCGATACATCCCTCTCTTTCCCCCTTTCTCCTAAGGTTCTCCAGGGCACCCTCAGAAGCAACGTGTTAAAGAAGGCATAGGCTTGATCAGCTCTGTCGCTGAAGGACTACGTGAAACAGAATGCCCCCTCAAAGACACATACTCACATTCCCCAATCCAAACACCACCACCACCACCACTCCTCCACTGATACCAATTACAAACACCCACAAATGGACTGTTAAGTAAACTAGAAATAAACTTTTATCAGGTTAAGCCATTGAACTTGAGGGTTACTTTGTTAAAGCAGCTAGTGGTAGCCAAACAGTTGGTTTTCACATTTGAAATTATAAAGTTCAAGCAGAATGGTGAACCAGACAGCTCCAAGCTCTCATCTGCCCACATAAACACTGAAAACAACAGACAGAAACTGTCTGAACCAACTTTGTTGAAATTCTGGAAAACAGTCTAAGGTTTACAGAAGCCAAGCAAACACCCAATCAAGAAAAACCGAGAGACTTTTTAAAGTATTTTTACTCAACCTTGCCCTACACCCTCCCCAGCACAACAGCAGTCTTGGTGTTGAAGCAGTAGCAGTGGTTGCCAGTTCCCTCCTGTGAATCAGGAGAAAAGACCTTATCTGCAAATTATTGTGTAAGTCTGTTCTCACCTATCTGGGGATACTTGAAGAACTGATGGAAGGCACTCATCCCTACCTCACCTAACTCAAAATTAAGATGGAAAAATCAGCAGGCAGTGCCCATAAAAGAGCTCATAAAAGCTCTAGACAACTACAGATTCACAGACACCTGAGACAAGATTATGGGCAGACATATAATAGACTATATAATGCCCAAGGAGAAGACAGGGTGAGGCTCTTTAGGAAATAAGGACATTCAAAAGCAGCCATGTATACAGGGGAATTTAGAAAGTCATGTGCATGTCTAGACAGGATACATGCTCAGAAAAGAGCTGAGAAGACCTTAAGCTTGCACCTCAAGATAATCCTTAGATTCAGAGAAGGCCTAGCTATGTGCTGAAGGAGTGTCCCAGCACTGAGCCGGAAGAACTCCTGAGGAAACATCTGTAAAACCCTGAGGAAGACAAAGTAAACAAAGAGAGACTTTGGGACTTCCCTGGCAGTCCAATGGTTAAGACTTCACCTTCCAATGCAGGGGATGTGGGTTCGATCCCTGGTTGGGGAGCTAAGATCCCACATGCCTCACAGCCAAAAAACCAAAACATAAAACAGAAGTAATATTGTAACAAATTCAATAAAGACTTTAAAAATTGTCCATGTCAAAAAATATAAATAAATATCAAATCAATAATCTAATTTTATACATTAAGAAACTTAAAAAAAAAAAAGAACAAGCTAAACACAAAGCTACCAGAAGAAAGGAGGTAATAAAGACTAGTGGAGATAAATAAAATAAAATAGAGACTAGAAAAACAATTTTAAAAGATCAATAAAACTAAAGGCTGGCTTTTTGAAAAGATAAAGCTGACAAACCTTTAGCTGTATTAAGAGGGAAAAAAAGACTAAAATTTCTAAAATCAGAAATATAAGTAGGGACATGATTACAAATTTCACATACATATAAAGGATTATAAGGGGATACTATGAAAAATTACACACTAACAAACTGGATAACCTAGATGAAATGGACAAATACCTAGAAACACACCTAGAAATACCTACCAAAACTAACTCATAAAGAAATAGAAAATCTGAATAGACCTATAACTAATAAGGAGATTGAATCAGTTTCAAAAACCTTCTAACATAAAAAGCCCAGGACTAGAGGGCATCATTGGTGAATTCCACCAAACATTTAAAGAAGAATTAACACCAATCCTCAAACTCTTCCAAAAAAATTGAAGAGGACGGGACACTTCCTAACTCATTCTATATAACCAGCATTACTGAATACCAAAGCCAAAAAAAGACACTACTAGAAAACTACAGCCAATATCCCTTGTGAATAACTATGTAAAAATCTTCAAAACACTGAATTCAGCAGCAGCTTAAAGGGAATATACACCTATGAATTGGAAAGGAAGAAGTAAAATTATCTCTGTTCGCAGATAACATGATCATATGTGTAGAAAACCCAAAATATTATTAGCTTGAATTCAACAAAGTTACAAGATACAAAATCAACACACAAAGTTCAGTTGCATTTCTATGTACCAGGAATGAACAATTGATAAGAAAATTAAGAAAACAATTCCATTTACAATAGCATCAAAAAGAATAAAATACTTAGTAATAAACTTAACCAATGAGGTGAAAGACCTGTACAATGAAAATTCCAAAACATTGCTGAAAGAAATTATTCTTTATATTTTATTATTATTAAAAAAAACAGAAAATAACAAGCATTGGCAAGAATGTAGAGGAGTCCCTGTGCATTGCTGATGGGAATGTAAAATGGTACAGCTGCTGTGGAAAACAGTTTTGTGGTTCCTCAAAAAGTTAAACGTAAAATTACCAAAAAATGTAGCAATTCCACTCCTAGTTATATACCCAAAAGAACTGAAAACAGAGACTCAAACAGATACTGGTACACAAAGTTTACAGCAGCATTAGTCGCAATAGCCAAAAGGTGGAAACCCCAATGTCTATCAACAGATGAATGAAAAAACAAAATGTGGCATACATATATAGTGGAATACTACCCAACCTTAAAAAAGAATGAAATTGTAGTACACACCACAATATGGATGAACCTAGAAAGCATTATACTAAGTGAAATAAGCCAGACATAAGAGACAAATATTGTATGATTGTACTTACAGGAAGTCTAGAACAGGCAAATTTATACAGACAGAAAACAGAATAGAGACTACCAGAAGCTGGGTGAGAGAGGAAAATGGGTAGTTATTATGTAATGGGTACAGAGTTTCTATTTGGGAAGGTGAAAATGTCTTGGAAGTGGGTACTGATGATGATTTTGGAAATGGGTACTGATGATGACTGTAAATGTACTTAAAACCACTGAACTGTTAAAATTAAAATGGTTAAACAGATTTTAAACATGCTTAAGAATCAAGTCAAGTTACCATAAATTTGAATGAGTTACTTAGCTGAGATAAGCATATGTCTAGTAAACTGCTAGGTATGCACTGTTATCTCTGTCCCGCCTCTTACCACCTGCATAAGAGGAACAATTTCAGAGACTACAGAGGATAGAATATTTTTTGTATTTGTCAAAGACACTCATAAGTATGGTTAAATTCGGTATTCTTATGAGTCATATAATTTCTACTATCATTAAAACAACCAAGATGTCAGGTACTGGGTATCTGCATCCAGATACACCTTTTATTTTAATAATCAGGTAAGATAAATATCTCCAGCCCCCATCTTATTTATATTCTTTAAGGATGGATGCGTTCTGTCCTTACATAGGGACTGACTTCCTGCCACATTGCTGGAACTTCTTGCTCTCCACCATTTCTCCTCACATCTTCTTTTCCTTTTGTTCCTATATCCTTCACACTTCTCTCTCAGGCTGCCCAAGAAACTCAAAATTCCCCTCTGCTTTTGTCTTTTCTTTCCAGACTTCTCATATCCACAAAGGTTCAAGATATTTTCCTCAACTAAATTTAAGAAAAAAAAATGTCATGAAGAACATAGGGGTAAGACAGGAATAAAGACACAGACCTATTAGAGAATGGACTTGAGGATATGGGGAGGGGGAAGGGTAAGCTGTGACAAAGTGAAAGAGCGGCATGGACATATATACACTACCAAACGTAAGGTAGATAGCTAGTGGGAAGCAGCCGCATAGCACAGGGAGATGAGCTCAGTGCTTTGTGACCGCCTGGAGGGGTGGGATAGGGAGGGTGGGAGGGAGACGCAAAAGGGAGGGGATATGGGAACATATGTATATGTATAACTGATTAAATTTGTTATAAAGCAAAAAATTAAAAAAAATTTTTTTTAATAAATAAATAAAAATAAAACACTTGAATACAATGAGAAAACAGAAAAAAAAATTTTCCTCAACTAAAAGTCATCTCTTCTGATGTATGAATTATGCTATTACCTTAGTATGTGAAAGCTGTTCAGTCAAATCTGGTTTTAAACAAAAATTTTTTCCTTTCAATGACATTAGAATTCACATACACCAACGGCCAGAAATTTTATTAGCTTGTTATTTACTCTTACAAAGTGCTAAATAACAACAAAAATATTTAGAAAATTTAAAATACTAGCCTTTAATTCAGAAAGTATCTTCAGTTTTAGAAGCCATCTTCTCTCAAATCTAACAGTACAAACTTCAAAATTCTTAAAAACAACGTACAAGCACTCACAGAGCAAACAAAAAAGTAGTGCCTGATGTTTCCAAATAACCGACTGTCTTAAATATATTTTTCCCTGACCAGTTGTAGCTCTACTTAGCACACTTACCACAAACTACTAAGTGGATTTGTACACAAAGACCTCCAATAGACCCTATAAAATAAAATTCCGAAACAGCCACAGTTTCTACCTTCTAAAGCAGACGGTCCAAATTCAAAGAAACTACATGTATTTACAGTTACAAGCACAGGAAAAAAATCTACTTTCTATTATACACTGGCTATGAGCGAAGATATGAGTAGGAGTCAGAAAAAGTTTTGTGCAAGAGGAAGGTGCATTCTATAATAAGAGAAGCCTTTGGAGCTATGTAGACGCACTGATGTCCTCTCTCAACTAGTTCTCCTCACAAACTTAAGAAGGAAAAACAAACAGCCCCAATGGGGTAACTAACATATGAGGAGACAAGTTTAGGGAGGTCACAGGTTCTTTGACAAGGGTATATAACAGCAGAATTGGGATTTGATGACAGACACGTTTAATCCCCAAACCTGTGCATTCCCAGAGTTAACATAGAAGATACATATACTTATCAAAATAATAAAAATCACTCCCATTATTACACATCTGATGGGTATATAACAGTAAGCCTCAACTTATACAGAAATAAACAAAACAAAACCCTGAAAGTTTTTACCCCAACAGAATCACTAATACAGGAGAAGTATAAAATTTGGAAAATCTCTAACTCTGTTATTTTCATATGGCAGACACAATCTCAAATCTAAGTTTAATGGGAGAATCACCTCTATGATGGGATAGTCTGGATTCTTAAAAAAACTGAATATATCCTAATCCAATCTCTAGAGAGCAACTAGCAATCTGAAATCCATGGCTTGCCCTGGACCTAGACCAAACTAAACCGTAATATTTCCAAACCTCCAAAGGCTCATATATCTTCTGGCCAGGCATATGGACTTTTATGAACTTTATTATCTATATTTGTTACTTGTTTCATCAGTAATTCTCAACTTGGTTCTAAATCAAAGGCTTCAATAAAACCGTAAACTATATTCAAATCCTTGTTTTGAATACTTATATGAAAATGTAACAACTAAATATTTGAAAAAAGAAGACAAAGACTTTATAAAGACTCTTTTATACAGAAAGACAATCAAGGTGGGGATGGGGGTGGGGAAAAAGGAAAAGGTTGGCTTTGGCTACCACCAGTCTATAACCTATCTCAAAGTATCTGTCTGCACTGACCAAAATGTATTTAAGTAAAACCATATTTACTAGTATAATTAATTTAATGGGTTAAAAAGAAAACTAACACAATCTGTGGTGAAGTTACAGACTTACAAAATAACACAGAAAGAACTCATCTTGTGTTTTCAACTCTGGGTCATCTTGATATGTATCAAAAAAAAAAGGTGTTTGATTTTTGTTTCTACATTATTTTAAAAACAAGCTTAAATACAAGGACAATTTACATAGCACTTGGTACATGATGCAATGTACAATAAATTTTATTTATGTATTGTTAAAATAGTGTTGGAAAACAGTTTAAAAGACCAAGAGTGAGATAAAGGCAGAGGAAAAACAAAACCATGCAGTGAATTATGAATCACTATATGTTCTTTTCTTCATATTCTTTTTTCTCTATTTTAGAAGTTAACCTTACTTCACAAATGTCTGACTAAACCAATGTTCACACCTTCACACAAAATATCATTACACAAAAATTTTTAATATTTTTATACATTACAGTGAATGCTATTTATTCTCAAAATTCTCTTACTTAGCCTAATTCTTCCATGGGAAACCAAATTCTTTATCTGTAGCCAAGTTCTTTTTTGAAGCAAACCAACTAACTCAGTAAAGGGCTTAAGCTGGATATAATACTAATACAATTTCTTACAGTTGTTTTATGTGTCAAGAATCAATAATGCCAAAGTAAATGCATCTACAATGGTAATACCTTAAGATTTTTCTACACTTTAAAATCTTATTATATAATAAGCTTAAGTTTCTACATTTACACTCATTTAACTTAAGTTCTGTTGACATTTTTCACAGAAACTGAAATAACGTTACTAAGTACTATAAACAATAATACACAATGCTGATGAATACACATAACAAATTCTCATCCTTGTGTCAACTAGTTAAATATCTATACAGTAGTTCTATAAAATCTTAATTGTCATTTATCCTTAGGCTACCTAACTTTTAAAACAATAAAACCAACCTTATATTACAGAGATGCAAAGTATTTATTACCTACATTAAAAAGCAACTGGATTAATTTCTAAGCCCATTATTCCCAAGTGAATCTTTACAATACAGTGAAGAAAAGGTGGGAAGACAGAAAATAATGCATGAAATACCATCAGGCAAATAGTTTATCATTTATTCAATTCACAAAACAAATACTTACTGAATATCTACTGTGCACCAAGCATAATGCTAGATGCCAGAGATATAAAGGAGAGTTAAGACAGACAACATGGTCCCTATGTTTACAGTAATTAATCTTATAAGGAGATAGATCTTGATCAGATAATCCTATGATTGAGTACATTAAAAACAAACTGATATTAATGCTTGTATGAAAAGGATCATAGCTGTATGAAAGTATTTAGTATAGGAAATTGTTCCAAAGTAAGGGTTCAGCGAAGATTCCAGACAGAATAGAAGGGTTTCAAGCTGGGAACTGAAAGCTGAGAAAAATTAACAAGGACGTGGAGATAAAAACAACCAGATAAAGACCCAGTAGTGGGAAGGAGCACAATACATTCCAGAAAGAGAAAGGACAGTGTGGCTAGATGCAGAGACCAAGAAAGGGAGTAATATAAGAAGCCAAAAAGGAGAGGGGCCAGATCATAGAAGAATTCAGGTCATTTAGGATTTTAGTCTTTCTCCTAGTCTACTTTTCACTTTTGGAGTGAAAAATGTCTGTTTCTAATATAAGTTCTACTTGTGCAACATCTTTACAGGTAATGGAAACTTCACAAATAATTGTTTGAAGAATAAGCTAGAATGGTCTTAGTTACTTGAGGCAAAAATAGCTTTCTGTTTTTTTAATTAAATTTATTTTAAGATCATACAAGTGGGGAAAAAAAATCACCACCCACTGAAAATAAATGACTTGTACCTAAAAAGTTGAGATGTTTTGCTCTGAGCTTTCTTCTGCTTCTACAGATTATTTTACTTTTAAAGTATAGTGCTCAAACTGAAAATAATATAAAAAGGGATCAATATCAAAAGACTATAATAGGAAACATTCCTTTCCAATTTTTATAAGCCTACTGAATTCCATCCTGTTATAAATACCATTTTCCTAACTATTCAGTCATTTTAAATTATGGCCTGTCTTCCAACCAACATCAAATATTTAATAAAATAATTCAGTTAATATAGTTTTAAAATCTGCGGCAAAGCCCACCTCATCATAGTTATTAAAATTTTTTAATTTGTTTTACCATATGGTCCCTTACCCCTCTCCATATAATATTCAGCAACATAATTACATTCTTACTTCCTCATTCCTGGTGATTAATAAACTGATTAATAAACTGATTAATAATACTGACATTCAAAAAATAGTTATTGCTAATTTACTAAGGATAAAAATACTGGACTATGCACTGGGATTGAAATATGATTAAGATACTCTTTCTTTGATGATTTCTGAATATGAATATTCAACCTAGGACATAGGTAAAATATAACAAAATTCAAAACCCACATTGAAATAAGATCTCAGTGTGATGGAGAGACTCAGCAATTTGGACTTAACTTATATTTCTTTGGTCAGCCATCACCTCTTATGAAAATCATTTAAAAGTAGAAATTAGTTTAAGAGAGCGAACGAGGCTGAGCTTCTAAGTTAACCAAAAGAAAGATTACACACATGCCCCTAGTCAACCCAAATATCTCAAAATATTTCTATACACCTCAAAAAATGGAAATTCAGACTTAGATTTCACAGTTCAGATTTTTCTAGTTAAGTGTTTTCAAATGACCTATAAATCAGATTTGAATATTACACATAAGATATGAAATATGAAGTTTCTTTCTAAATGACCCTTCTAATATTTTGTCATACCTGAATAAAATAGTTTTATAGTTTCCACTTAACTCACCTTCATCATTTATTATATTTTTCATCCCTTACTGTTCCATATAAACATTAAAAGTAAAGATTCACAGTCAATCTAAACTTACAGCTAGAGCTATTTCCTCTGATACCAACCAGTAAGAGAAAATTAGCCTAAGCATGGCAAAGTCATGCTTCTCTGAGTGGTATTCTAATAGAACCTCAGCGTGGAAAGTAGCCAAAGAGAACAGAACACATAACAAGTAAACCTGAGAACTGAACTTCTGTCCCTACAAAGAAGCAATGCCATCCTTCTAGCATATCCATCCATCCATTGATATATCTATATCTATCTCTGCCTTTCTACTACATCCTAGGACTACATTTTAGTAATTGTATATATTTGTACAGGCACTATACTTTAAATGAGGCATTCCCATATAACGCATGTGGGGGCAGGACGAATGGGGAAAGAGGAAGAGAAAGCTTCAAAATGCCAGTCAAAACTTAAAGAGAAAGAACTCTTTGGCTACTTTTGGAGGATTTCAGGAAACCAACTCAATCCAAAAGCTGGCAAATAAAGGAAATCTAGCATTTATTCTGCCTTTTCTGTATAAACTGTACTGCGTGAAAACAAAAAAAAAGTTGATTAGGAAAAGTTTTTACAGAAGTCCAACTAATAATAAACAAAGGAGGAATGATAAAATTAGGATAACACTATTTTGCAACCCCTAATAAAATAATGGGTCAACCATCAATGGCTGCTAAATTCATGAGGGAAAAAGTTGATAGGGAACTTTACAAAGAATGGATTAGACAGACAATAACTGGACCTAGCGATCAGTCTTATCACCACAGAAAGCGATCACCAGACATCATGCAAAAAGAAGGTACAATAATCTATAAAGTATTCTTTCAAAAAGAATTAAACCCAACTCTGATCAGGCCTCTGAATTTAACTACCAGCTCATAAGAAACATAGGGGGACGGAGGAACACGCTAAATAACAAAACAAAGATGCACTGAGCAAAATCCAAAATGTGAAAAATTCTGTAAGACAAATAACTTACTTTATTCAACAGATAAACTACAAGAGGGAAAAAGGACAGAAAGAGAAGAAAGTATAGATTAAAAGAGACGTAAGAAATATATCAGTATGTGAACCTTGTTTATTAGATCTTGACTCAAGCAAACCAACTGTACAAAAAAGCAAAACTCTTGGGCTTCCCTGGTGGCGCAGTGGTTGAGAGTCCGCCTGCCGATGCAGGGGACATGGGTTCGTGCCCCGGTTTGGGAAGATCCCACGTGCCGCAGAGCAGCTGGGCCCGTGAGCCATGGCCACTGAACCTGTGCGTCCGGAGCCTGTGCTCCGCAACGGGAGAGGCCACAACAGTGAGAGGCCTGCGTACCGCAAAAAAAAACAAAAAAACTCTTTATTAGACAACAAGAAAAATGTGAATACTAATTGGACATTTAATTACATTAAAGAATTAATTTTCTGATGTGAGAGTGCTGTGGTTATATTAAAACAACAAAAAAGTGTCCCTACCTTTTTAGAGGTGCATGCATAGGCACACATACATATATTTACAGATAAAGTTGATAAGATATACAGGAATTGCTTTGAAACAGTCTGGGAGAAAGGTGCAGGGAGCACTGATATACATGAAATAAAACTGATCATCATTAACTGTTGAAACTGGGTGGTGGGCACAGAAAGGTTCATTACAGTACTCTATTTTTATATATGTTTTTAAATGCTCATTTTAAAGTTTGAAAAAAAATAAAGAAAAAAGAATTGTCCATTGTAGACTGTTAACCTCTGAGGCATTCTTATGTAACATACTGACTGAGCCCACCTACACATGAGGCACTATTCCAGTTGCTAGAGACACAGAAATAATAGAGAGACAAGCATTTTAAAATTCCCTACAACACAGCAACTGACAAATGAAATAGAATTATTACAGAATTGCTAACACAGAAGAAGTAATTAGAAGCATATAATTCCAGAGATTTACTAATAGTAGTTGACAAATATAAACATGAACGATAAGCAAATGGGGTTTTTTTGGTAATCACCTCCCATTCTTTCCTCTGCTGATCCCTAGTTCTCCAATATTAAGAAAGTAGTAAATCAAGGGACTTCCCTGGTGGCACAGTGGTTGAGAATCTGCCTGCTAATGCAGGGGACACGGGTTCGAGCCCTGGTCTGGGAGGATCCCACATGCCGCAGAGCAACTAGGCCCGTGAGCCACAACTACTGAGCCTGCGCATCTGGAGCCTGTGCTCCACAACAAGAGAGGCTGCAACAGTGAGAGGCCCGTGGACCGCGATGAAGAGTGGCCCCCGCTTGCCACACTAGAGAAAGCCCTCGCACAGAACCAAAGACCCAACACAGCAAAAATAAATAAATTAATTAATAAACTCCTACCCCCAACATCTTCTTTAAAAAAAAAAAAAAAGAAAGTAGTAAATCAAAATAAAAATATTATCTACTTGCTTCCTCTTTTCTGCACATTGATTTTTATATTATTTGGCAATTTTTGGTTTCCTTTTGTTAAGAAAGCTTAGGGCCTCCCTGGTGGCGCAGTGGTTAAGAGTCCGCCTGCCGATGCAGGGAATACGGGTTCGTGCCCCGGTCTGGGAGGATCCCATATGCCGCGGAGCGGCTGGGCCCGTGAGCCATGGCCGCTGGGCCTGCGCATCCGGAGCCTGTGCTCCGCAACGGGAGAGGCCACAACAGTGAGAGGCCCGCATACCGCAAAAAGAAAAAAAAAAAAAAAAAAAAGAAAGCTTAAAATGAAAATTATGACAAATACATCTGGCTACTACTCCTCTCATTATTATTTAACTTTGTTACAATAAAATAACAAGAAGCATTTAATTAAAGTAAAAGAAAACTGAGCAAAGTTAAGAAAAAAACTTATTAAACAATAGCTTGAGAACGTTCCATGTAATCATGAATATCAAGGCCATGACACATGGCCTTCTATAAAAACATAGGTAATAATGATAAACTACTAAATTTAAAATTGGCATGTTGTGCTAGCCCAACAAATACTATTCCTTTCCTACAAATCAGAAACTATATGACACAGAATTATAAACAGACTTCTTTTAAAACTTAGTTTGAAATCTCATACTTAAAAGATTAAGGTATTATAAATATCAATACCTATTTATATACATATACATTTATAAGCAGTGGCTTAAACACTTCGAAATAAAATATAAAAATATAACTTTACAATTGTCCTTTATCATATTTTAAAGATTTATATTTTTAAACGATCTTTCAAACTAATAAAATACTAAAACTCTCTTGACTAATATTTTAGTGTAATTGAGCACTGGGTAGGTAATGCTGCAAGAAAGCACTATGAAAGATATATATAACACAAAGAAATTAACAGATATTACTTATAGAATGAGTCATTCCATTTCATGAGAAAAAGAAGAGACCAGTCACCAATTTCCAGGTCACAATAGAGAGAAGCAAGTAACATTAGATGGAAATAAGACATTGTTTAATAGAAACACAATTCTGAGTACACCACCTAGTTCCTCATGAAGAACTTTCAAGTTCAAAAAAATATGAAGGAAAGAAACGAAATACAGAGAGCAGTTGTAAACCACTGTAAAGCTCATATTGGGAGAAAGGATTAAATATACAGACTCTTGTTAGGGAATAACAATGTGAGGTGTTACTCAATGTATCGTCTCTGATTAAGCAGAAATATTTTGGGCTGTGGCTATCTCTGAAAATACCCAACTCCGAATTCTCTAACAACCCAGTTCAACCCTACACTCCCACGTGCTGAATATTCAAATAGAAGCAACCAACATAAAGGCCAAGCCTCTACACAGAGGTGAGCAGATCCAACACTGGGCAATGCAGCCTGGGTATCACTATTGCTTTTTCAATTATTCTGGCAGCAACAGAAATCTACCTCTATTTCAGGAGGCAAAATTTGTTAAAGAAGATCAGCAGGTATTGCATCCTTAGAAAACTGACCACCTACAATAGCAATGAAGAAAGAAAATCAGATGAATGAAGCACAAGTGAAAGAGAGATTCACTTGCCACAAAAAGTGGAGCTGAAGTATTCAATATTAGTTTCTCATAAACAAAAGAATAAATAAAAGACCCAACCATGAAGAGGCATATGACCCTAGTTCAGTCAAGGCCCAGAAATCTGTCCTTTTGATTTATATTCTTTTCATTACACAGCACTACCTTATCTCAATGATGTCTTAATTAGCCCAATTAAAACAACTGCATTTACTGAAGACACTGGGCAAGCAGGTCAGATGTGTACATCCCAATCAGCTTGTTCAGTGACCCCAAGAGAACCTGGGATAGAGCCACTACCCCATTTGCCCAAGGTCGCACATTTTTCCAGGCAGAGTTAGCTCTAAAAGAACTCATAGGCTTTGCTTTCCCAGAAAAACAAAATTCTCTCTAAAGCCCAAACACTCAGATAAGCATGTTCTCTTCACAGACACCAAAGGCTAATGCGGCTGCTGTTTCCCACAGATTTTGTCCATAGGAATTCCATGCTAGTCTTCTTGTTCTGGGTCCATACTATACGCTACAGTTCCACCAATCTAAGACCACAACCTGTGAAATTAGAATGTCCTCAGTCCCTTTCATAAAATTATCTTTCTTTTGAAACATTTATGTATCCTAAAAAGCACCCTGTTTCTTCTTAAATTTCACATTCAGACTATTAACACCAATGAGTGTTCATTCAAAGATAACATATTAAACTTCTATTAAATCTATTATGTTGTTTTTATAACTCTTTCCATATACCTTTTCAATATTTACCAGTTCATTTATATGCTAACACATATATTTTCCGTCAAACTATCTAGAGTCTCATCAAACCATTAAAACTTTGAGAGTGGGTAAATTTTACCATACAAATACTTTACCAATAGCACATCATACAAAATATATACTATTCTTCAAATTATGTGAAATGTTATTTGATTTTTCTCTATTCTTCCTAATATACTATCTTTCAACTGTATCCAATCCTGAAAATAACTTGAAGGAATGCGATATATATGAACCAAATCAAAACAAATTCAAAAGGCCATCTCAGTAAAGCAACATATCCCTAATATCATTTGCTCCAACAACTACTGCAGAATAGTTTTTTAAAAGTATCTATAGGGCTTCCCTGGTGGTGCGGTGGTTGAGAGTCCGCCTGCCGATGCAGGGGACACGGGTTCGTGCCCCGGTCTGGGAAGATCCCACATGAGGCGGAGCGGCTGGGCCCGTGAGCCATGGCCGCTGAGCCTGCGCGTCCAGAGCCTGTGCTCCGCAACGGGAGAGGCCACAACAGTGAGAGGCCCGCGTACCACAAAAAAAAAAAAAAAAAAAACAACTATCTATAAAAAAGTACCATAACATAAATGTGCTATATCTCCAAACATGAATTATGTTAAAATAATTTCTTAAGTTTAAATAACACAGAGTAGATTGCTAAAAGCAATTAAATGACAACCAATTATTTCATACAGCAAAAATGACATCTCTTTATTAAATGCCAGGCATTCAATTCTATCAACAATTGTCCTGCATAAGTCATAAATCAATGAGAACAGTATCTACCTGAAAAATGTTCTGAGAAACTTACCATCATTTTGGCTCTCGCCCTTCATCTCCTCCTTCCATGATGGGATGGTGTTCAAGGGAACATAGTCCCTTAGGTATTCTTTGCGTCTCTCCTCTACGGTCATCTTCAGCAAACGTTCTTGCAAAATAAAAGCAGAATCTCCATTTGTATTTAACTTTTAAGTTCAGGAATTATTTTACAATTTAAATATTAACCACATTATACTAACCAAAGAATTGGTGTGGGCTTGAAGAATACCAAAATCAAATCTAATGACTCCGTATTTGAGTGTTAAAAGGTGTCAAATTAATACTATATTAGTAGGGGGAAAAATAAGATCTAAGCCTGATGAGGAAGACATTCTTGTGATAGTCCAAGAAAGAAGTAAACTCTTTCAAACATCTACTGACAGTCTACTATGTGCCAGGTGATATGTTTATACACTGCAGGTACAAAGGTGACCTTTAACTTTGAGGAGTTCACAAAAGAGGATACGGATAAGATAAAAAATAATAGCTACATAAATAAAATACAAAATCCTAAGACAAATAAGTACAAATGCTAACAGCACAAGAAAAGCAGCCACCAAGATATTTCCTTAATTCTACAATGCCATCAACAATAAAAGTGCCCTTTCAATTAATAATACCATTGTGGAGGTGATATAAACAATACTTGAAGTATAAATCTTGATTATAAGATTAAAATATTTTAAACACTTTGAAGTAACAATAGTTGATGTTGTTTATAAAGAACGCACTGTGTGCCAGGTACTTCACATGTATAATTTTATTAAAATAATCTTCCCAACACTCAGCAAAACTGATAGTATTATTATCCTGATTTTGCAGATAGGGAAATGAAGCACATCAAAGTTCAGGAGTTTGTCCAAAGCAAGAGAGCTTTCTATTAAAATCCACTCAGATATCTCCATTAGTAAAAAACTATAGCCTATACCGTTAGCCACTATACTGTACTACCTTCTCAAGAAAAGCTTCCCAAAGGAGGTGACATGTATGCTCATTCCTGAAGGACAGGTAGAATTCTGCCATGAAGAGGTATGAAATAAGGATATTTCAGACTAGTAGAGCAATGTAAACAAAGATAAGGAGATACGAATAGTTTAATGAAGCTGCAAGATATGTTAGGAAGAGGGAAAGTGGCCACAGAATTGAAAAGTAACTAGAAACATAAATTAAAACGAAAATGTACATGAATATGTATACTATGCCGAGCCGTTTAATCTTATTCTATAAAGTACACCACTAATATTCAAAGTTGACTATTCATATCCTAGAAGGTACATAAAACGATCCACTAGGATACTAGGGAAAAAAACTAAAAAATTCTATTTATTTCGAACCTAAGGAAATAAATTAGATTTATTTACAAATAAATTAAGATTTTCTAATATTCAATATATAAACTGGCACTGGCAACCTCACTCATTCCGTATGTCAGCTGTCATGTATCATATATTTACTTTGCCAAAGGTCGCCACAATGTAGAGCAATTGACAGTCACACTCTCACTCTCCAATTCTCTTTCAGCATATTACAAAGTATTGTAGTTTAGATGAATGGATTTAAGGACAGCATCTAGTTTTAGGTAATCTAACCCTCATAAAATAATCACTTTAAAAGATTCTTTCACAGAAATAAACTGCAGAAAGTATTAAGGTAAGCACAAGTGAAAAAATGTTGGGCACCAACATTTCTCCCTGCTCCTAGACCTGGCTTTTCTTCAGCCACAATAGGAGACCAAAAAAAAAAAGATTTTCATCGGATGTAATATATTCAAATCACAATACTACAATACTCAACACTATATTGAATTTAAGATGCCTAGGCCATTCAAGTTGAAAACAAGAATCTGGAACTCAGGAAAGATCTAGCCTAGAGATTTGGAAATTATAACCTAAAATTCTAGGCCTACAGGAAATTCATTGGGGAGGGTAAGACAGGGGACCAAACCTCAAACAAACGACATTTAGGGAGTGAACACAAAGAGGAAAAAAAATGAAATAAAACTGAGATGTCACTGAAGGTACAAGGTGAATCAGGGTCCCACTGATGTGGAAACCAGCAGAGAAAAGAGTTTTAATGAGGAGAAAAGGGGAAATCTTGTCAATTGCTACAGGAAGATCAAAAAGAATGAAAATTAATAAGCCAGTGGTTTTTATCAACTGGGTCAAGAACAACACTGAAAAGAGAACAAAATGGTTAACATCTGTCTGGATTCTAACACCAAATCATGTAAATCTGTGTGATCTTGTATTACTTAATCTCTCTATGGCTCAGTTTCTTTTTCAGGTAGTTGGTAGGTATTATTCCCAACTTATAGATGAGGCAACTAAGACTGAGAGGTTGAATAACTTACCTAAGGTTCCACAGCTAGTCATCAGTACAACTAGGATTCAAACCCAGACAAATGGTGTTCTAAGCTCTTGACCTTAAAATACACTACCTCAGGGCTTCGCTGGTGGCACAGTGGTTGGGAGTCCGTCTGCCGATGCAGGGGATACAGGTTCATGCCCCAGTCCGGGAGGATCCCACATGCCGCGGAGCAGCTGGGCCCGTGAGCCATGGCCGCTGGGCCTGCGCGTCCGGAGCCTGTGCTCCGCAACGGGAGAGGCCACAGCGGTGAGAGGCCCGCGTACCGCACAAAAAAAAAAAAAAAAAAAAAATACACTACCTCACAGGGTTGTTGTGAGAATTAAATGAGATAATCCAAGTAAGTTACTTAAAATAGTGCTGGGCACACAAACAGGACTCAAATAGTAACTATTTTTATATTAGTACCAACATCATTGTTATTACTGAATGATTTTAGGAACATTAGTTTCCTTGGAGCATAACTTGAGATCCAGGAGATTTTGAGGGACTGAGGAAAAGATGGAAAGTGAGAACAGCAACTCCAAGGTGAAGCCCTGTGGAAGGAAGGCTACCTTCCTTGATCGTTGTTATAGGATGAAGAGAGGAACCCAAAGACACTGAGAAACTAAACATACCCAAAAGAGAATAAATGATAGTACAAGATCTCAAATAATACAGATGAGATAAAGGGTACAAGCAGAGGGGTTAATCCTTAGAAACAGAGATGAAAAGTGCTTCCTCTAAAAAAGGAAGAAAGCTGAAAGAACAACAGACATGTAAAGAAACAAAAGAGACTATGGAGGAAAATGTTAGAGCTGTTCATGTTACATGACATGTATTTTCTCCGTGAATTAAAAGGCAACGTCATCTGTTTAGTATAGGAACTTAAGTTCTTGATGGAATAGGAAACTTGAAGGGAATGGTAAATTTGAAATAATCACATGGAGGAGGAAAAGTGATGACTAGTGTTTACCAAAGCACTACTAAAAAAGCTCAGATCACTAATATGGAAATACAGCAATATCAACGATCAGGATGAAAGATATTACGGAGCAACTTGTACTTTCAGTAAGTGTCAGAAGTACATATGGGATTGCAACCTGGCCTCTGTCATTCCATATACTTAAAAGTTTAAGTGTGGACACTTAGGAAAAAAACAAGATGAATAATAAGACAATAAGATAAAACACTGAGATAATTTAACTTTCAGTACTTGAAATGATAATACACATTGAGTGGTTTTGAACTAGGGCACAAAATATTAAATCAACACCGTTTATTTAACCTATGTGGACTTGAGAATTCCTTAGTTATTTATTTAAACGATGAAACATACTGGGGGGCACAGTCATATATACAGTTTCTTCAGCTTTACACAAAACTTTTCCTTAAAGAATGTTTCACCTTTGCAGATGTACTTAGTAGATGGTATCCTGAGTTAAAATATGTTTAAAGAATGCCTTGACATTTCAATGAGGTGGGTAAGCCTTCCTTTAGATTTAAATAACAGTTACAAAAATACCATACCGCCCTCTCCAGTACAATTCAGAAAAAGGTCACGCTTTCCATCAGCTTCTTAATACTAACTACTGTCTTGGAAATCCTCACCTCCTTCTTGGTGGTATAACATATGTGTGTGTGTGTGTGTGTGTGTGTGTGTGTGTGTGTGTATATAATACACACACACACACACACACACACATATGTTTACTGAAGTATAGTTGATTTACAATATTATACTTTACTAAATATTCCAAAAATAGATATCCTGATAAGATGCTGACACACTAAAAAGTATTCAAGTCACAATAACTTTCTCTTTTAATGCAAAAATATGTTAGTTTTGGACAAGAGAAAAATTTACTTTGTTAAGTGCCTTCTTTAATTGTGCATTTGCTTCTCTGTTTAGATAATATTAATTTGGTAATATTTTCCCCTATTATTAGAAGTAAAAGAAGAAAAAAAAATCAAGACATTAAAGTTTTAAAGATGCTTGCTTATGAAAGTCCAACAGTGTAGATGTTAAATGAAAGAACCATTATAACATTGTTACTTTAGGAACATTATTATGACAGAAAAATATAATAGTTCTTAAGTAATCGCTATAATTTCATCAATTATTTATGTATTGAAAACAATCTCCATGTTTTCCACTATTTTGCCTTCATTATTATCAATAATACAAACCTAACATTTCAAGACCATCAATAAAAATGGGCATAAAAGATTTTTCAGTGCTTACAAGGTGAATCCTTGTTGAAACTCAAATAACTTCTATTGCGAAAACAAAGCAAAACTATTTTACGTTACTTTATATATCAGCCTATTATTCTCAACAGCATTTGATTTGCGACACCAAAATTTAGTTCTATATATGTCCATAATCATTAAAACATAATTAAATGGCATCCAGTCTGTCAATATTTAAAGACCATTTTAATTGGGTCTTTCAGTTATGCTATGTTAAATCTTCCCAGTAGTTAATGTGAAAAAAAGTCCCTCCTCATCCCCTTCCTCATGCATTGTTTTAAGTAGGTCCCTACATAAAGGATTTTTTTTCCCCATATTCATTCCCTTTCTTTCATCCACTGTTTGGCCTTATTTATAAAGACCAGCAGTTGCAGTAAAAATCCAGATTTTAAAGAACTATTATCAAGGAAATTAACTTTCACTCTAGTCACCCCTTTATCCTTGTTCTATAAAAAAGATGGGATACTTAGGAGAGATTTGCACTTCCCTCACTCGACCTCACTCCTGATACAGAGCAGAAGCAGTGCGAATACTTTTTACTACATTTCTGTACAATCAGCTGCTGAAGAGTTTTTTTAAAAAAAGAACGAAAAGAGAAAAGGAAAGAGAATAGGAAGGAAGGAAGGAGAAAGAAGAAAGAAAGAAAGAAAGAAAGAAAGAAAGAAAGAAAGAAAGAAAGAAAGAAAGAAAAGACAAGACTACAGACTCAAGTTTTACCTTGAAATATTACCTAACTATGGTGCCAGAGAAAAACAGGGAGGGAGGTGGAGAAAAGAGGGTTGGGTCGCACACCTCTGTGCCTCATCGACATCAGCGTCACCGTCAACCTGGCTGATCTGGATAAGCTTTGATCTGCACGAAACTCAGGGATGGGCTCATTCACAGAGAGCGACATCAGTCTCACACTCTTACTCGGAGCAACTTCAGACTATGAATGGGGATGGAATCTAGAGGAAGTCACTGCAGAGAAAAGCTCATTCAGACTTCTCTGACTGCTCTTAGCCTCGCGGACAAGACCCGCTCGTTTTAGGTTCCCGCAGAGATCTAGGTTTCAAAAGTCACACTGCGGCGCAGAAGCAGGGGCCCTGGCTGAATATCCGAAGGTGGGGACGCCCAGCCAGCGGATGGGAAGGAGACAGGGGACAGAGGCGAGGGGTGAACGTCTGAGGCTCGGCGGGCGCGGAGCATCAGCATCAGCTGCAGCCGGGGTGCCAGCTGGCGGGCACGTATCCGCGGGACACCCGGGCCGGGAGTCCGAAAGTCCCAGCTGGGGTCCGGGGACAGGGTGCGGGGGCCTGAGCAAGTTGTACGCAGCCCGCGGGCCGCCGCGCGGCGGTCCGCGCCGCTAGAGGGGCGAAGGTGACCGGGCGCGGCGGGCGGCAGAGAGGGGCGTGCGCCCACACGTGCGCTAGCGGCAGGTACCCGGGGGCGGCGCGTGCACGCCGGCGTGCGCGCGCGTACGCGCGTGTGTACACACGGACCCGCCAGGGAGGCGGCACCGGCCAGCCGGGCGCGAGGCGGGAGCGGGGCGGAGGGCGCCGCGGCACACACAGCCCTCACTCCCGCCCCCACCCCACCCCACCCCACCCCCGCCCCCCGGGACTCGACGGGCCGGTTACCTTTCTCCTCTCTCCACACCTTTTTCTTCTTGTTGCTGGGGTACATGTTGCTGTGGGGGTGGCTGGCTTTAAGCTGCAAGTTCCCCAGGCTCACGGGCAAACAGGGTGTATGCGGAGCGGGAGGGGTGGGAGGGGGCGCTCGGGAGGGAAAAAGTGGAAGAGGCTCCGGGTCCCGCGCCGCTCGCCGCTCTCCAGTCGCCGCCCTCCTCCCTCAGCACGCACTCGGTTCCGGCTCCCACCCGCCTCAGCCCCGCGGCCGCCACCACAGCAGCACCTCAGAGCCTGTCAACTAGGTCACGCCTCGCGCTAACCTAACACCCGCGCAGGCCCCGCCTCCCAGCCGCTAGCCAGCGCCGCCTCCCATTGGCTGCACCGCCCGCCGCTCTCCGCGTTCCAGCTACCGCGCGCCCCGACTCCGGCCCCAGGGCGCACGCGCAGGCGCAGGCTCGGGCCCGACGCCGAGGACGTTGGGGAGCTGTTGGGGGCGGAGCCAGGGCTCGAGGGGGCTGGAGGTGGCTCACGACTGGGGCGGGACGTGGGGCGGCCCCGCGGGAGCACCGTGAGGCGCTGGGCGCTTCTCTGCGGCTTCGCTGCGCTGGGAAAACCCGAGGGCGTGGCCTATAGGAAGGGCCAGGTGCGCCAGGTGATTGAGCGCTGACTGGGAAAAGCTGCCTCAGGGCCTGGAAGAAGTAGAAGTGTGAGGAGATGTGAGTCAACACGAATTGTATACTTTCACTGTCACCGCCCAGTCTGGACGGATTTTACCGGATAATCTGAAGCTTTCCTCTTGGTGGGCAAATATAACCGAAAGAAGTGAAAGGATTAGGAAATGGTTCCAGACCATATACAATCAGCTCCTTGACCTTGTAGTAAAAATTACGTATTTTACTCGACTCCGGTGAAGTCTGGAAAGAACAAAAGTAAACTCAAGGGTTTAAGAACCGGGAAGTAGTGGGCAACCAGAACCTTATACTGGAAACGGAAAGAAGTCACATCAAAGCAAGTTCAAGTGGGTGTTAACCAGAGCCCGTCATCTTATCGGTTTTATTCCCCCACCAATTGCTTCAGTCAAGGCGCTAGTCTAAAGGGCTCGCTTGAATCTGGGCAATGCTAGTCTGCAGGTAATCTGAAAACCTGGTTCCGTTCGAGTCCACCACAGGAGTAGGGTGACCTAGAATTTAGAGGAAGTTTGGTAACCCCATCCCCAAATTTATGGTGTTTCTAAATATCAGACAAGGCTGATTTGGTGGATGTGGTGAATCCACATTTATTTGACAATTGGGATGCTGTGTTATATGTGTTGTACTTAAGCCAGGTGTGTAAGAGCAAATAATTACTTGGAACACGTTTTTAATAATAAGAGGAAAAAAAGGAAGAAAGGGGAGGCCCTTAAGAATTGTAAAGAATGAAATGTTTTGAGTAACAGGACACTCTCATGAGGATGATTAAGTAAGATAATTTTGTTAATTTTGACATTGTTTCTGCTTCTGTTTTTCTTTTAATGCTGTGAAGTACATAAAAACTTGTTTGAGAGAAATAGGGAAAGCTTCAAGAAGGAAGTGACATTTGAGCTAATAATGAAAATATGCACTCATTTGTTGGCAGTGGAAATAAAAGCAGGACTCTAAGGCACATTACCAAGGTAGAATCAATAAAAATTGGTAATGAAATAGATTTTGGGAAGAGAATAAGAAAGAGAAAAAATCTAGGGTTTCACAGTATAGTTGAGTAAAATAGCAATATTAATAATATTTGGCAATACAGGAGCAGTTTCAGATTTCACGGGAGAGATATTGAGTCCTTAGTTAGAAATGCAAAATGCAACGTGTGCAGGAAAGTGCATTATACTGGGCACCTTCTCTTCTGTTACAACAGATAAGCTGTTTCCACCCCCACCCAGAGCCAGTCCTTCCACCTGTGCTTTCTTTTTTTTTAATAAGTTTATTTATTTATTTATTATTTTTGGCTGCGTTGTGTCTTTGTTGCTGTGCTTGGGCTTTCTCTAGTTGTGGCGAGCAGGGGCTACTCTTCGTTGCGGTGCGCAAGCTTCTCATTGCGGTTGCTTCTCTTGTTGCGGAGCACAGGCGCTAGGCGTGCGGGCTTCAGTAGTTATGCCACATGGGTTCAGTAGTTGTGGCTCGCGGGCTCTAGAGCGCAGGCTCAGTAGTTGTGGTGCATGGGCTTGCGGCATGTGGGATCTTCCCGGACCAGGGCTCAAACCCGTGTCCCCTGCATTGGCAGGCGGATTCTTAACCACTGCACCGCCAGGGAAGTCCGCCACCTGTGCTTTCTTAGAAGCACTGCACTACTGATTATCCTTTATCTCATGTTGACTCAAAGAACTGGGACCATCCATCAACTTTTAAACTTTCTCAGGTTTCTCGCATGTTAAAATAAATAAAATAAAAATAAATACAAATGCCTCCTGTGATCCCACACTCCTACTGCTAAGGGAAGTTACTTTCCAGAGTAACTTCCTCCTTTCCAAAATGTTGTGTCAGTTTTCTTGTATCCCACTTTCTGCTCTTCAGTCCACTCTAATCTGGGTTCTATCCTGTAAATAAACTGAAACGGCTGTTACTAAGGTAATCAATGGCCTTCATGTGATATTTAATGGACATTTTTCAATCTTTCTCTTACAAGATCTCTCAGCAGCATTTAATAGTATTAACCTCTTATTCCTCCTGACAGCATTCTTTTCCTTTAATTTCGTCAGCCTTTTGAGTTTCCTCCTGTCTAGTCATTCCTTTATAGCCTTCTTCGTTGGCCCATCTTCCTTTTCAGCCATTACATTTTGGAGTTCATTATTTGAATAATTTCATCCATATTCATGACTTCAGTTATAGCTATAATTCTCAACCAGGGGCAATTCTGCCTCCCTTGGGGACATTGGCAATGTCTGGAGACATTTTTGGTTGTCACACCTGAGGGAAAAATGCTACTGGCATTGAGTGAATGTAAACCAAGGATTCTGCTAAGCAGCTTATGATGCACAGGACAGTCCCCTGCAATAAAGAATGTCAATACTGACTGCTGAGGTTGGAAAATCCTGAGTTACATCAATGACTCCCAAATTTATTAACTACAGGAAAGTTTTCTTACCCCTCTGCCCTGAATCTAGAGTTATCTTGTCAAATGTGATCAGGTCATTTTACTGTTGTAAATCATTCAGTGACTTTGTGGTGGACTTTACCATGGTTTGAACTGAGTTCCCCCAAAATTCATATAGCCCACAATGTGCTTATATCTAGATATAGGGTCTTTAGGAGGTAATTATGGTTAACTGAGGTCATAAGGGTGGGGCCCTAATCCAGTAGGACTGTGGCCTTATAAAAAGGAGAAGAGTTCACACTCTCTCTCCCCTTCCCTCTGACTCCCCCATTCTAACTCCACTGTCCCCCATCATGTAAAGACCCAGTGAGAAGGCAGCCATCTGCAAACCAGGAAGAGAGCCTTCACAAGAAGCAGACTATGCTGTACCCTGATCATGAACTTCCAGCATCCAGAACTGTGAGAAAACTAACTTCTGTTGTTTAAGCCACCCAGTGTGCGGTATTTTGTTATGGCAGCCCAAGATGACTAACACAGTCTTATAAAAACTGAATCATTTAGGAGTGACCATCACCTACCAATTCTGCTTTACCTTATACCATGCTCCACCCCTACCACCCATCTCTGATGCCAACCATAGCAGCCCTTAGAGCTTTTCAGTTCCTTGAACATGTCTTATTCTCACCACATGGCCTTTTCACATGTTTATCACTATACCTAGGACATGTTTTGCTTAGTTAACACATCCTCATTCTTCAGAGTTTAGCTGGCAAAATTCGCTCCCTGGCAAAGCCCTTCCTGATTCTGATCCCACCTGACCTCTACGTGCAGCTTCCTCTTCTGTGTCCTCAATACTCATTCATTTTCCTATAAAGCACTTTTTATAGTTTTTAATTATACATTGATTTTTGTGATTATTTTATTAATATTCACTCTAGACTTACAAACTCTCTGAGGACAGGAAATATATCTTGTTGCTCACCATCCACAGAAAATGCACAATGCTTGGCACATAATAAAAATTTATTGAATAAATGAAAGTTAAGTGAGCATCTGTAGAGAAATGCTGGCAAAACTAAGGAAGAGCACATGACACCAAAATGGGAGCCCCTAATTTAATGTGAAGACCAAGAGAGGAACTAACAAATAAAATTAATGAACACCTCAAAGAGTATTACCATTCATCTTTAGCATATAGCAGATTTTCAACATGTAAATGAATGAGGCAGCGAGTGGTAGAAGAAGAATGAGAAGTTGTGTTCAAAAGTGTAAAAAAGTAACTGCAATTCAATTTTCAGAGAAACCAATAATATGTTTTCAAGGAGATGTTTATGGTCAGAAAAGTCAGATGTCTCACAGAGATCAAGTAGGATAAGAACTGAGAAAAGATCATTGGATTTATAGTCTATGTAAATTAGTGAAAATAAAAACATGTAGTTGAAGAGTAAGTGAGAGACAACAAGCCAGAAGCAGTGATGAAGTAGTATTCTTTCAAGATGTTTAGAGGCTAAGGGATAAGTAGAAAAGATAGCAGTAGCAAGGATACGAGGGTCAAGGGAAAATTTTTCTAGGAGAGGTGGAATGAAGAGTTTTTAAATTAAGAAGAGGATTGGTACAAAAGATTGAAACAAAAAGAGAAAGAGAGAGAGAAAAAGATAGAAGAGAAAAGAACAAATGTTAGAGTGAAGTACCAGAGAAAGTAAATGTGGATAGAATCAAAAGTGAGAGAAGTTTGGATTTAGAATATAGGAAGTGCATTTCATCTTTTGGGATGAATTAGGAAAAAAAGAACAGATAGAGATTCAAAAAAATTTTTTTAATAAAAACGAAGGAAGTCGAGGCAAGATAGGTCAAATGGCCTCAGTTTCCGTGAAAATAGGAAGGAAAATCATCTGCTGGAAGATGCTGATAATTCTGGATGCAAATGGGGACTGGAAAAAAAAAGGTTGTTTGGAGAATGTTTAATGGATGATATTAAGAGTTTAAATAAATTTTATTTAGATACTTGTTTAAAGTACAGAAGTTGGGACAGTTCTATTTTGAAGTCTCTTGGTGAGAGGAAAAGATATTAGGGACACTGGTAGACTGAATAATGGTCCCAAAGATCTCCAGGACCTAATCTCTAGAACCTATGAATGTTACTTTATTTGGCAAAAGGAACTTTGCCAGTATGACTGAGGATCTTGAGATCAGGAGATTATCTTGTATTTTGGTGGTGCCTAAATGTAATCGCAGGTGTCCTAAGAGGGAGACAGAAGGAGATTAAACCACAGAAGGGGAGAAGGCAAATGATGATTGTGCACAGATTAGAGTGATGTAGCCACAAATTGAGAAATGTGGGCAGCCACTAAAAGCTGGATGATTCTAGTCAAGGAATGGATTCTCCCCTGGAGCCCCCAAAACCAATTAGATATGCTCTTAATTTCAGTCCTGTAAGAATCCTTTTGGACTTCTGACCTCCAGAACTGTAAGACAATGCATTTCTGGGGTTTTTTCTGTTATTTTTAACCCACTAAATTTGTAGTAATTTGTCACAACAGCAATGAGAATACAGGGAGTAAACCTAAAAATTCAAGGCAATAAATACATCTGTTTCTGAAGTAATTACCTGAACACACTGTAAAAGTTGGATATATTTTAGGTATGATTTCTCTACTAGCTCCATTCTTTGGGTATTGTTAATAATGCGATACTTTACCTAATATTCATTTTGATTTCTGGTCCTAGCCTTAAGGGTATTCATTCATAAAATGCCCATATATTTTAAGAGAGTAAAGAAGGCATTTCTAAACACCTTTTAATGAAAGTTTAATGAAACACCCTTTTTTAACATCTTTATTGGAGTATAATTGCTTTACAATGTTGTGTTAATTTCCCTTGTATAACAAAGTGAATCAGCTATATGTATGCATATATCCCCATATCCCCTCCCTCTTGCATCTCCCTCCCACCCTCCCTATCCCACCCCTCTAGGTGGTCACAAAGCACCGAGCTGATCTCCCTGTGCTATGCGGCTGCTTCTCACTAGCTATCTATTTTACACTTGGTAGTGTATACATGTCAATGCTATGCTCTCACTTGGTCCCAGCCTACCCTTCCCCCTCCCCTTGTCCTCAAGTCCATTCTCTATGCCTGCATCTTTATTCCTGTCCTGCCCCTAGGTTTATCAGAACCATTTTTTTTTTAGATTCCATATATATGTGTTAGCATATGGTATTTGTTTTTCTCTTTCTAAAATCTAATTGATGACTGGGATTTGTTTGTCATGGTCCTAGTAAAATGTCAGCAGTTCCTTACCTGAACAGAGTATAAACATTTTCACCAAGATGGGGACCAAAGCAGACTTGGTCCATATGTTTCCTGTCCACCATAGCCTTGAGATCTTAGATTAAAGGATGATGTCAGATTAGTTAATTGTGTTTTCACATAATTGCAGCTTGCATCTCTGGAGGTACCATAAAAATAAGAATTTCCAGGGCTTCCCTGGTGGCGCAGTGGTTGAGAGTCCGCCTGCCGATGCAGGGGACACGAGTTCGTGCCCCGGTCCAGGAAGATCCCACATGCCGTGGAGCGGCTGGGCCCGTGAGCCATGGCCGCTGAGCCATGGCCGCTGAGCCTGCGCGTCCGGAGCCTGTGCTCCGCAACGGGAGAGGCCACAACAGTGAGAGGCCCGCGTACAGCAACTCTGAACAGAATTCAAAGAGCAACTCCTACCTATTTCAAGCCTACCACTTATCTCTCACGGGAGAAGTAACTAACTAGATATGGTTCCTTCCCCACAGCCTGCTCTGTCCATCAGCTGCCTTCATTCCCTGTTGAAAGGAACTTCCTGGCAGCTCATTGGCCCAAGAGTAAAGAAATTGTTGCTTAGCAACCAAGTCCTGACACCTACAGACCTAAAAAGAGGAAGCTTGTGGGCCAGCCGCCTAGTTCTACCTGCGTTACAGTAAGAAGGAGCTGCTTAGGAGAAAATGAAGCCCTTGTCCCTGCTAATAGACATATTGATAATTCTTGGGATCACAATTAAACGTAAGTTTTTCTGTCCTTGTGGTTCTCTGTGAGGGGTTTTAGCGCTAAGGGTGGAAGCTGATTAGAAAATCATATGTAACTTCACAATATTCCTAATTAACACTACTTTTGGATAACTACTTTAAAATATTCAATTAGGATAAATAGTAATGATACTCTCATTTAGGACAATACGTGGGAAAGATGTGTGTGTGTGTGTGTGTGTGTGTGTGTGTGTGTGTGAGAGAGAGAGAGAGAGAGAGAGAGAGAGAGAAGGAGTGGGGTGTGGGAGATGGACCAAATCTATGAGAAAAGGCTTACAGTAACTTTTATAGAGTAGGGATATTTGAGACAGGTTAAGTTTTGTTAAATCTAGAATATCATGAAGATCTAGTTCTAGAACTTTAAATGAAAAGTATAGAACTCAAGAGTGGTAAAGTGCTTTCATTTATATTCTTATAGTCTCTTATAATCTTTCCACAATAGCAATTCTACTTTCAAAGTTTCCATGATTCCTAACTAATTACTATCTTAAAATGGAAATTATTTTCCAGTCTCGTTTCTCTGGCCATTTAATGAGTTAATTTTTACCCAATCCTCAGATAATTTGCTCATCATGATTTCAATTTAAGGAATATGTATTTGCATTTAACCCAGGAATGCAAGGTTGGTATAACATCTGAAAGTTAGTTAATGTAATGCACCACATCAATAGAACAAATGACAAAGACCACATGGTCATCTCAATTGATGCAGGAAGAGCACTTGACAAGTCAACTTCCCTTTTGTATAAAAACACTCAACAAACTAGGAATAGAAGGGAACTTGTTAACGTAATAAAGGGCATCCTCAAAAAACTGGCACCTAATATATTTAATGGTGAAAGACTGAATGCTTTCCCCGTATGGTCCATCTAAGATCAGGAACAAGACAAGGATGTCTACTCTTGACATTCCTATTCAACATTGTACTGGAGGTTCTAGCCAAGGCAATTAGATAAGAAAAAGAAATAAAGATTGGGAAGGGAGAAGTAAACCTATGTGTATTTACCAAAGACATGATCTTATACACAGAAAATCCTAAGGTATCCACTAAAAAACTATTAGAACTGATGAATGAGTTCAGCAGGGTTGCAGGATAAAATACTAACAGACAAAAATTGATTCTATTTCTATACCATCACAGTAAACAAACCAAATATGAAATCAACAATTTCATTTACAATAGCATCGAAATAGATAAAGTGCTTAGAAATAAATTTAACAAAAAAGTGCAGAGCTTATACTCTGAAACTGCAAAAATTGTTGAAAGAAATTAAAGAAAACTTCAATAAATGAAAATACTTCCCATGTTCATGGATTGGAAAATTTAATATTGTTAAGATGGTAATACTCTCCAGTTTGATCTACAGATTCAATATAATCCTTGTCAAAATCCCAGCTTACTTCTTTGTAGAAATTAATAAAACAATCTGAAAATTAATATGGAAATGAATGTTCTTCTTTAAAAAAAAGAATAAAGTTAGAGGACTCACACTTCTCAATTTCAAAACTTACTACAGAACTACAGTAATCAAGACAGTGTGGTACTGGCATGAGGATAGACATATAGATCAATAAAATGTCATTGAAAGTTCAGAAATAAATCCTCACATTTATTGTCAATAGATTTTTGGCAAGGATGCCAAAATATTGAGTTAATGGGAAAGGGGAATAATAATTCTTCAACATATGGTGAGGGCATCTGGAAAGCCACCTATCTCATACTAGTTGGACACCTACCAGATGCTGTATATAGAAACTAATTCAAAATGTGTCAAAGACCTAAATATAATAACTAAATCTTTAAAACTCTTAGAAGAAAACATAGACAAATCTTTGTGATCCTAGATTAGGCAATGATTTCTTAGATATGCCACCAAAAGCACAAGCAAAAAAAACAAACAAACTGGGGCTTCCCTGGTAGCGCAGTGGTTGGGAGTCCGCCTGCCGGTGCAGGGGACACAGGTTTGTGCCCTGGTTCGGGAGGGTCCCACGTGCCACAGAGCGGCTGGGCCCGTGAGCCATGGCTGCTGAGCCTGCGCATCCGGAGCCTGTGCTGCGCAGTGGGAGAGGCCACAGCAGTGAGAGGCCCACGTACAGGAAAAAAAAAAAAAAAAACCAAACTGGATGTCATCAAGATTAAGCACTTCTATGCTTCAAAGAACATCATCAAGAAACTGAAAAGAAAACCCACAGAATGGGAGAAAATGTTTGCAAATCATACATTCAATAAAGGTTTAGTATTCAGGATATATTAATAACTCTTAGAACTCATGAAAAAAATGACCAAAAACCCAATTTTTAAATGGGCAAAGGAATTGCATAGATGCTCTTCCATAGGAGATATACAAATGACCATCAAATGCATGAAAAGACATTCAACATCATTGGTCATTAAGAAAAAGCAAATCAAAACCACAATGATATATTACATATTATCTATTAGGATGCCTATAATAAAAAACAAAAAAGGAAAATAACAAGATTTGACGATGCAGAGAAATAGGAACGTTCACACATTGCTAGTGGGAATGTAAAATGGTACTGCCACTGTGGAAAACAGTTTGGCAGTTCCTCAAAAAGTTAAATTTAGAATTACCATATGACCCATCAATTCCACCACTAGGAACACACCCAAGAGAAATGAAAGCATATGTCCACACTGAAAATTTGTATACAAAATGTTTATAAAAACATTATTTATTATATTTAAAAGGTGGAAACAACCTAAATAATGGATGAGTCGATAAACAAATTGTGGTGTATACATACTACGGAATTCAACCATGAAAAGGAATGAAGTACTGGAACATACTACAAGTTGGATAAACCTCAAAAATGTTACGATATGTGAAAGAAGCCAGATACAAAAGGCCACATATTATATGATTTTTATTATATGAAATATATGTGAAATATCCAGAATAGGCAAATCCATAGAGACAGAAAACAGATTAGTGGTTCCCAGTGGATGGGGGAAGAGATAATGGGGAGTTATTTAATGAATATAGAGTGAATTTCTGGGTTAAAGAAAAAGGGTTTTTTTGTTTGTTTTTTATTTATTTTTTTTGGCTGCGTTGGGTCTTCATTGCTGCGTGCGGGCTTTCTCTAGTTGTGGTGAGTGAAGGCTACTCTTCGTTGCTGTGCACGGGCTTCTCATTGCAATGGCTTCTCTTGTTGCAGAGCACGGGTTCTAGGTTCGCATGGGCTTCAGTAGTTGTGGTACTTGGGCTCAATAATTGTGGCTTGCAGTAGTTGCTCCACGGCATGTGGGATCTTCCCGGACCAGGGATCCAACTCATGTTCCCCTGAATTGGCTGGGGGATTCTTAACCACTGCGTCACCAAGGAAGACCCAAGAAAAAATTCTGAAACTAAAACGAGATGGTGGTTGTGAATGCACTAACAGTCACTTAATTGTACACTTTAAAATGGTTACTTATATGTTATGAACTTCACCTCAATTTTTTAAATGGTACAATGCTTTGGAAAGCAGCACTGAAGTTCCTCAAAAGATTAAACATAGAATTGCCATATGATCCAGAAATTACACCCTAGGTATATATCCAAGGGAACTGAAAACATTCCCATGCAAAAACTTGTACACAAATGGCAGCATTATTCATAGTAGCCAAAAAGTGGGAAAAAACTAATGTTCACCAGCTGATGAATAATAAATAAACTTTGTTATATCCATGCAATGGAATATTATTCAGCAAAAAAAATAAATGAGGTACAATATGGATGATCATTGAAAATATTATGCTGAGCAAAAGAAACTAGACATAAAAGGCCACATATTGTGTGATTTCATTGAGATGAAGTGTCCAGCATAGGCAAGTCCACAGAGACAGAAAGTAGTTTGCTAGTTACCTAGAGCTGGGAGGTGTAGGGGATTTGAGGAGATTATGGCTAAGGGATTACTTTGGGGTAATGAAAATGTTCTAAAATTAAGGTGATGGTTGCACACATCTCTGAATATTCTAAAAGCCATTGACTTACAGGGAGAAAAAAAATATTTATAAAGTTACGTGCCAGGAGTATGGGAAGAATATCTAAGACACAGTCCTTATCCTTGCGTAGCTTAGAGTCTAGAACAAAAAAACAAGTAAACGGGGAATAAATTGTAAAGTGTTGTAGATATTAAAATAGAGGCATTTATAAGATACTGTAGGGCACAAATCGGGGAAGCCAATTCTACTAGTGTGCGGAGCAGTCAGAGGGCTTCATAAAAGAAAGGACATAAACTGAATCTTGAAAGATTAGTGAGTGTTCACTAAGCAGGCAAAAGAGAACGAGAACATTTCAGACCAGGTAAAGGGAACAAAGACACAGAGGAATAAAAGAGCATGGTCTATAAATAAGTATGTCAGTTTGCTATGGTTTGGGATATAAGATGGAACACAGCAATTGATGGGGGGGAGAGGTAGGCAAAGACTGTGTGATAGGCTTTGAAGTTTGGGCTTGATCCTGTGACCAATGGGGAGTCATTTAAGGGTTTACTCATTGAAGAACATGAATAGAATTATGCTTTTTAAAAATGACTTTGGCAGTTGGGAGGTGGATGGATTCTAGCTGTACAACTCTAGTGACAATGTAAACAGTAGCAGACTACTGAATGGCCCAAACAAGGAACAATGAGGACTTAAACTATAGCGACAGCAGTGGGGACTGAGGAGTAGATGGAAAACAAGACTAAAGAGAATAGTGTCATAAGAGTCCAGAGTGAGAGCGTGCCATGAAGATGGCAACAGCCAATAGTGCCAAATGCCGGAGAGAGTAGGGAAAAGAGGTAAGAGCCAACAAGTGAGCATTGGATTTAATAGCTGGAGAATCCACATTGCCAAGACAGTTTTATCAGAGAAGCAGGGACAAAATTTGATTTCAGTTGGTGGGAGTGAACAGGAGGAGAGAAAGTAGAGACAGTAATGATGAGTACAGAGCTCTTCCTGGATTAGGACACGCTGCCAGGGTCAGATGCGTTTTCAACAGATCATTTACTGATTGCAGGTGTAGAGGGACCCAAGGAAGTAGTTAGTGGGGGAGAAGACATTTGCTTTACAAGCTAGTGCTAACACATCTAAGGTTCATACATAAAATCAGCCCTTAACCCCACTATTTTTTCTCTTCCTACTTCTCTACCCCTACTTCTCAAGGCAAAACAGGTCTGTCCTTTTTCACTCACATGTACCTTGCAAGCTTGCATATTGCCTTTTTATGCATTTTTTGTTTGATGCTCAATATACTTTGATTTCACCTCTGTAGAAATATTGAAAGAGGGATGATGCCATAACTATGTGATTTTCCCTGACTCTGCATTCACCTTGGGAAAGTTCTAAAATAGTTACCAACATTTTTCCCTTTTAGTAAATCCTCAGGAAAAAAGTAGTTGATGCTTATGGAAAGAATGAGCAATCTATCCCAAAATGTAGCTTACAAAATGGAAATAAAACTAATAGCATGTTTTTTCTGTATCCACCCTATCCATACAGCTGCTGATTTAAGGTAGTATAAGGTATGTAACTGAGGCAGAGAAAAGACATTGCCAGAAGTTCCAGCTCTAGATTGTCCAGGATTCAAGGTTTCTCTATCCTGTGTCTCTTTTCAGGAGTAATTTCTCACTGTCATACAAATTCTGCAATTAGAAAAAAATAAAATAAAGTAAAATTAAAATACAAACTAAATAGAAAGTTCATAACAACTGATAGTCACCCACCCAGCAACCCTCTTCCTCAGTTGAAAAAGGCAAGTAGCTCATCTATCTCACACTAATCGGTGGTCAGAAAACAATTGCCTAGCAATCACATCTATATTCCTGGAGGGTCCAGAGAGAAGCCACATAAAGGCCAAGTCCTAGACGTGTTGCAGTTGATTCTGGGCCTAAGCAGTACAAGCAGGCAATGTCTTACCGCTTCAGAAATGTACTTCCATTACCAGTTCTATTTTGAATAACTTTTGAAATCCAAGAATTTTAAATTACCTTTGCTTCCTTTCAGTTTTGTTTGTTTTTTTAATAGAGTAGTTCTTTTTTTTTCAGTTAATTTTATTTATTTATTTTTTGGCTGCTTTGGGTCTTCATTGTTGCGCGGGGGCTTTCTCTAGTTGCGGCAAGCAGGGGCTACTCTTCATTGTGGTGCATGGGCTTCTCATCACGGTGGCTTCTCTTGTTGCAGAACATGGGCTCTAACCGCACAGGCTTCAGTAGTTGTGGCACACGGGTTCTAGAGCATAGGCTCAATAGTTGTGGTGCACGGGCTTTGTTGCTCTGCAGCATGTGGGATCTTCCCGGACCAGGGATCAAACCCATGTCCCCTGCATTGGCAGGCAGATTCTTAACCACTGCACCACCAGGGAAGTCCCTCAGTTCTTTATATTATGCCTCTAAACAGGGAAAGAATAAATTGCCAGTATCTGGAGCATCTTCCCTTGCAGAGAAGCAGGAGGGAGCAGGTGTGTCATGGTGGGACCATTGACTACTAGAGAGAAGTTTGATTTCTGTGTTATGTTAGGGATCAGTAAGGAAGCTCATTTCTCCTTTGTGAATTGTCCCGAAATATGTAAAGCTTTTCCTTGTATTCATATCCTAGATTCACCTGAAAGGTTTCTATATTAACCAATTACTGTTACTCTTTGGAATCATCCAGTAGGACAGCAGTCAGTGGGGAGAGGGCAGCCCTCAACCTGGAGATCTCTGGGAGAATAGACGCCTCTGCTGAACCCATGAATGCCCTTGCATCAGCTTTATTTCTGGTTGCTCAGTCAGCTTTGAGGAACTAACCTCTTCTGCCATGTCCTTTTGTCATACCAGAAATCACTCTTCCCAATTCTACTCCATTTTCTCCATGCAGAGACTCATAATCCACTTCTACTCCATTTTCTCCATGAAAAGACTCACATATCTCTCTTATCACATAACTACCCCAAGAATTCTCTCTGCCGGTAATAGCCCTCTACTTGCTCCTAACTGATTCTAAGATCTATTCCCCATCTATTAAGACTGCTTTCTTAAAGAACACCAATAGCCAATGAGTACCAATCCAGTGGCTCTTACTGTTCTTACTACTTAACCTCTCAGCAGCATTTGACACTATATGCTTTCCCCTCTACCTGTGTAGGATCTTCTTAGGCTCTTTCACTGCCTTGTTTTCCTCAACCCTCCCTTTAAATGCTATGCCCAAAGTTCAGTGCTTAGCTCTCTTGCTCTTCATATTCTATGCTTCTGGTGCTCTCTCCCAAGCCCCACAGCTTCATTTACCTGTGTATTTACACCCTAGACCTTCCTCTGAATCTCCAGGCCTATGTATCAGCTGCATGATGGTCATGAACAATGTATGGTCTGCGAACATCTTAAATTCAACATTTCTTCTCAGAGTTAGTTCCTCTCGGACTTCCCTGGCGGTCCAGTGGTTAAGACTCCGGGCTTCCACTGCAGGGGGCACAGGTTCGATCCCTAGCCGGGGAACTAAGATCCTGCATTCCCCAGAGCGCAGCCAAAAAAAAAGAAAAAGTTCCTCTCCTGTGTTTCTTCTCTTCTTAATGACATCAACATCCCTCCCAGCTCCCTTGGTTCTCAAGTGTAAAACCTCCAAATTATATGATCATACAGTTAATAATGCACTAATTATCATCTAATTCAATGTTTTTACAGATGATAGGAGTGGTGCCCAGAGTGGTGAAATTAATTCCCAAGGGTTGTTTTGCAAGGCCACAATCTGCTAATCCTTTATGATTATTCATTCCTTTATTCCATCACCAAATCCTGTCAGTTCCACAGTGCTTCTCCCATCTATACATTTTCACCATCTCAATTTATAGTCTTATTTTTCTATTTTTTATTTATATTACTGCACTTATAACTTTCCCCTCTCTTATTCATAATACAGTACTGCGGGAAATAATATTCCTAAACCCCAGATTTGATCATGATTTTCCCTGTTTCAAGCACCTACTTTATACAGAATAAAGTTCCAACATCTTGTCCAGCAGTCAAAATCCTATTCAGTTAGATCCGAACTTCCTTCATTTCAACCAATTCAAACTATGAGCTACTCAGTATACCTCTCTCACTTCCACATCTTTCTCAGTCTGTTCTACAGACGGACGGTCTGCAGGAATGGACTGTCATTCCATCTTCTTCCCCATCACCACCATAGATCCACAGCATAACATCCTACTAATCTTTTAAAGTCCCTTTCAAGTTCTACTCCTCCAAAAACAGCTTTCCCAAGCCCTTTCTCATAGCACATTGTGCCTTTACTTTCTTATGCATCACAGTTTCCCAACTGAGTTAGTTTTTAACCCTTCTCACTATATTGTCAACTACCTGAATGCAGAGATTGTGTTTTACTTACCTTTAGTATTTCCTATAGCACCTTGCAGAACTTGGCACATAATAGATGCTCAGTTAACACTTGTAAAATAGAATAACTAACATCTGTGTAATACTTTGAAATTTGTAAAATACATTCCCAAAACCTGTGGAGTAAGTCATGTAAGTATTTTTATTATTCTAAATTTACACATTTTCAAAACTCTGAAATATAGAGTTTAGTAAAACCTGAATCCTCTAATAGGAACCAAGTTTTGTTTTTTGGTTTTTACTCCCTATCACCTGTTTGCTATGCTAAGTCTGTATTCTTCAAAGTAGACTTCTGAGAGTATTTGCCTTATTATCATATTTACTTGCCTCAGGCTATTTCTACATACTACCAAACAGCCAGATGAGAAATAAAAATGCAATCAATCTTCCAAATGTTTTAAAATGTAGTATACATATGTTTGTTTCTGTATAGAACAAACAGCTAGGTGATTGATTTGCATTATTTACTTTTCAACCAGTTGTTTCGGCAGTGTGATGATTATATAAACTCCAACAGTGGCATTTTCTCAGTTTTTTGTTGACTTTGTAATTTTACTGACATCTGCAATTTTTTTACAGTAGCCATCTAATTTTATTTATATAGTTTATTGCCAATGAGATATGGTAGGCAAGAAAAACTGGTTTCTTTTAAGTCTTCTTTAAGCCTGCCCCACAGACTTGGAGCCAAGGTTACATGGGATTGAAGAAATATTCCCAGATTGGAAAAAGTACTGTAATGTACATCCTGCAGCTTCCCTCATAGAAGAGTTAAAAACAAAAAAAACCCCAACTCATCAGCTCTGAAAAACAAGTGCCTTTGATGAAAAAGGAATTAGGAACACCTAAAAGACAAGAGATAGAAATGGATTGAAAGAAGAAACTTTTGCCCAAAAATGTACAAAAGAGAATATGGCTAGAAAAAAACGTACAAGTGGGTTCAGGAAAAAGGGAAGGAGCCCCAGGGCAAAAAGAAAGGGTTGTTGGTTGAAAACAACATTAGGAGCAGCCTAGCAGTTCTGACCCCTACTCCCCTCATCACTACATGGCACTACCACCAGATACAAAGGGAAAGTCGGCACTTTGATTTCTGGTAACAAAAGGCTAGGTGACAAGGTTATTTGGACCAACCTTCCCACTGAAAACATATGACACAAAAATATACAAAAGTCTTAAATTTATCAAAGAGTTGAGAAGTTAGTAAAAGACTACCAACAAAAAAATCTATGGAATTGCTGGAATGCAGAGAAATAAACACAGAGCACCTGAGCAGGGCCTGGACTTGCCTTACCCTGGTCCCAGCCCTGTACCTGAAAATCAAAACAGCTTTTGCCCTGAACCAGATAAACTTGGGCTTTGGTTTTAGTGGCCTCGCAAAGCAAGAAGGACGGAACTGTAGTCCTCAAGACCTGTTAAAGGTGAGGCATCTAATAAGAAACTTTTTCAACATTAACCGAAGTCCATAAAGTGCTATACTCATAGGATAAGGACAGACCAGAAGTAAATACACCCCTTCCAAAGTCCAGGGATCTGCAGACAACTTGACACTTAGCAGAGCAGGGAGAAAAGGAAAAGGAAAAATTACATTTCTGAGAAGTTATGGTCTCAGGCCAGCCCTCCTGTCGATTTACAGCCTTGGTAATCCCAGGTATCCTGAGCCTAGAACTAGATCTAATATGATCCTGTACCGTAGTGCCCTAGGCACTTGGCAAAAGCAAACTCATGTTCTCCCCATAGGAAGGCAACTTCATTGTAGGTCTCAAAGAACCCACTCAGATAAGGTTTTCAGTACATAATAAAAATAACTAAGCACACAAGGAGACAAAGCACCATGAATCGGGGGCATTTTGGGGTGGGCATTTGGGCCAGGATACAGCTGCAAATGGCTAGTGATACTCAAGCAGCCTGTATTCCAGAAGACTAGCTCCTGTCACATCCTGATAGCATATCCTACAACACTCCGTTACTAGTGGCAAGCTGACGTAATTGTTATAGCATTCACAGACAGGTTAAGAGGGAAAATCCAAGTCCAACATGAATACAATCAAGAATCACCAAACATTTGAGAAAAACTAACACCATGAGAGAAAAGCATCAGCGTACACACACACACACACACACACACACACACACACACACCCTGATAACACCTGAGGAAATAGAACAAGTAGAACAAATGGTTGAAGACTAAAACATAAAATGATTGTCATAAGATGTATTTAGAGAGGTTACTGTATCCTTGAAACAAGAGCAGGTCTAAAAGATGAGCTATTTTGGAAATGAAATAAATAATGGTTAATAAAAAAAAAAAAGCCTCAAGGGTAAATAGCAAAATTGAAGAGCAACCTGGAGGCTCAAAGATCAAACTGAGAAATTCTCTTAGATCACAATGCAAATGGACAGAGAGATGACATGTATAAAATAAAGGTTAAAGGCCTTGGAGGATCCACCCAAAAGTTACAAATCCACATAATAGGATTTCCAGAAAGAGAAAATTGAAGCACTTAGAAAAAGAAATAAAGAAATCAAATAAAATTCCCCAGATCTGAAAAACGACTCAGATTTTTAGATTAAGTGCCACTGAGTGCCAAGCAAGAAGACTGAGAAAAGACCCACTCCTAGAAAATAATGGCAAAATCTTAATACTTCATGGATAATCAGAAAATCCTAAAGGCTTCTAAAGGGAAAAAATACATTATTTATAAGGAAAAAAAGCACCATGTTGACTTCAAATTCATTAGCAACATTGGGTACAAAAAGATACTGGAGAAATATTTTCTTAGTATTGAGGTAAAATGATTTTGAATCTAGAATTTTATAATCTGACAAACTATCAGACAAGTGTAATGGCCAAATAAGATATTTACAGACAAGAGTGGATTCAGAAAATTTACCATCCACAAATTTTAGCTGAAATATTGACTTGAAGATATGCTGCAGCAAAATAAAACACAAATTCAGGAGGAACACCAAAAATCAATGGTAAGCAAAGAAATCTTTAAGACTTATGATTACTCTAAATAAATGTTCATTTTAATTTTTAAAAATATAACAATCACAAATTCATTAAAAAAATTCCTTTCACAATAGTGACAGAAATTATAAAATAGCTAGGAATCAATTTAATTAAAGTGAAACAAGACATACATGAGTAATAAAAATGAAATTTTTCTGAAGACCATTAAAGAGAAAAATCGAAATAAATTAAGGCTCTAAACCTGAATGGATCTCAGTATTGTAAATATGGCAGGTCTTTGTAAATTAACATGTAAATCCAAAGCAATCCCAGTGAAAAGATTAACACATTTTTAAATGAATCTGGCAAACTTATTCTAGAATTTATCTAGAAAAGAAATTATGCTAGAATTCCCAAGATAAGTTTTTAAAAGAGGAACGATGAGGGTGTGTTTTGTGTGTGTGTGTGTGTGTGTGTGTGTGTGTGTGTATCTGCACAGAGAGGTTCTTGCCCAACCGGATTGTAAAATACGCAACTATAAATTTGCATTAATTGGAGTATTGGCAGAAGAATAGACAGATCAGGAAAATAGAACAGAGAGGTTTCAAACAGGATTTGAAAAATAGTTTTGAATGTGAAGTTAAACCTGATTATGGAGGAAACTGGAAGTCAAAATAGGAAGTTAGTCTTTGTACAATAAGACTTGTGGGTTTCTAAGCAGATGTATGCCTTGCTGGAAACAGTACTTGGGGAAAATTATTCTGAGGGCAGATGTAAGTTAGATTAAAATTAGAATAATCATGATTAAATCCATTAGGAAGCTGTTATAAGAATGCAGGCACGAAATGATGAGGGTCTGATTTATGCTGTGCTTTCCACAGGGAACCAAATACTCACCCCGACAAAAATCCCTTTGGCAGAATTTTCTCTGGACCTTTGTAGGTACCAGCCCTCACTCTTCTAACTCCTACATTTCCACACTTGTTTACTCATTTCTCATTCATCTACACTTCTGTTCCCACCCTGGCCTGCTCCCATGATTTTAGTCCTAGGTTTTGGAACTGTCCTTGTTGCCAGATTGTCTCTCATCACTTGTCTCACCTCTGCTAGCCTGGATTCCTTCTCTGGATTCTCCTGTTACCTGTGTTTTCCTACTTTCCAGCCATCACAGTTTGATTCCCAGGGTTTTACTTCTTAAGTGGCCGCCTGTCCCAGAATCAGTACATTATTGTTTCCTAGCTCCTGACCTCCTGCACTCACCATCTGTCCACTTCAAAGTCTTTGCTGACCCCACTCAGCTCTTAGATCATGCCAGAGAGAAAAGGTGAGGACTGAGCATTAAGAAATACACAGTCATTAGTGGATATAAAACCAAAGAGGAACTCTAGAATAGGGGTTTGAAAGGAAGAACGATATCCAGGATAGTGTAAAGTTACAGAAACCAGTGTACTACACAGAATCTAAAAGAAAGTTTGGAAAGGAACCAATGGTTAATATTTTTATACCAAATGAATCAGGTGAAGATCTAAGTGAGGCATAAAGCACCGTTTTAGAGAACTAGGACAGGAGAATCAATAAAATACTTCTGTTTAGTTTCATTTGTCAGTGTTGTGTGAACAAAGAATCAGATTTTATTTGGCTTTAACTCCCCAGGCAGATCCCCCATAAAATACGGAAGTGTTTTTTTTATAACTTCAGTCAGTAAAAGAACAGTCACATTAACTGGTGTCCCAATGTTCATTTAAAGGAAGATAAACCATGTCCTGGAAGGAAAGGAGGTGAGCAACATTGGGGGAATTCATGGTAAAGCCAGGAGTTAATGTATATCAAGCCTTTCATGAGAAAGTGGATCTGAAAAGAACTGTGATCAAGGCAATATTGGGGGATATTATTTTTTTCTAATCGTTTTCTCAATGCTATGAATATATTATATACGATTTATTTTGGCATCATTTATTGGTCTAATGTGGCTTCTGAGAATTGAGAATTCTATCCAAGGAGTCCTCGTAGGCTGAAGAAACAGGCTTATTTCAGTTATCAGTTGCTGCATAACAAACATCCCAAACTTAGAGGTTTGAAACAATGTTTTATTATTTGTCATAATTCTCTTTGGGGTTGACTAGGTGATTTTTCTGCTGGTCTCACATGGGATCACTCATGCAGCTTCACTCAGCTGGTGGTCAGCGGGGTCTCTCTCTCCATATGATCTATTACTCCTGGCATGATAATCTTAAGGCATTTTTCCAAGAGGGTAAAAGAGGCTTAAAGGTCCAAGCACTACCCTTGGAAGTTAAACAATGTCATCTGCCACATTTCTTTTGGCCAAAGCAAGTCACAAGGACAACCCATTCAAAGAGTAGGGAAAATAATCTCCATCTCTTGATGGGAGGATTGGGCAAAGTCACATTGTAAAGGGGTATCAACGTGGGTAACGGTGATTCACTGGGGACTGTTGTTGTGACAATCTACAGTAGTCTAACCTTAGACCTCAATGATTCACGTCTCTCTCATGGGATTCTCCCCCTTCCAAAATTGTCCAAATCTCATCCAATTATAGCATCAGGCTCAAAATCCATGACCGCATAATCTGCATCAGGTCAATATGTCAGTGAGGCTCCTTGGGTGCAGTTTTTAGATTCAGACACCTATGAACTAAAAAGGCAAGTTACCCTCCCATTACCTCAGGCACCCAATGTACACTGGAGAGGTAGAAAAACCACACTGCAGTAGACACTGATGTTCAAAAAAGGGGAAGGGGGAAATGTACAACAGCCACTGGTCCATGACAATTTGGAAATCCAGCCAGGTGCGTGTTGTCAGGTTTCTATACTCCAGGAGTAGGCAGTGTTGCTTGATTGGAGTATATTCCTAATCTTTTGTTCTCCTGGGTTCTGGGCAACAACCTCTCAGCTCCTGGCTCTGTCCTCTTGGTTGTCCTTCCTTCTGCATAAGAAATGACCTGTGTTTGTAGGTGAGAAGCCTTCTCATCCTTCTTCCTACTCATTGAAAGATAGAGGCCCAGAAGCCTCTTCTTATTTTGAACTATCTCAATCTCTTTTACTCTAAGCTAGTAATGTTTTTTCAACACAACTCTTTTAAAAATTTTGTGGGTTTTCTATAAAGCTGTTGGGGTTCACTCCATGCCCCCAAAAGGCATATGGATAATTCTTTTGGAGGCAATGAGCTGTAGTGCTAGTTTCTTCTTTACTATTTCAAAATTCTTCTTTCTCAATGGGGGATAATAAATTAAAGCTCTTGTGTACATAAAATGGTGTGTTTCACATTATGCAAATAGACATATCCTGTAAAATTTTGTGCATAAATCAATTTTTTATAAAGACAATGGACTGCATGTCATTGTCGAAGCTTGCCATTCAGTCTATTGTGAATCCTTTAGTGAAGTTTGGAGAGACAGTGGAGTAGAAAGAGGGGTAGCTCTGGAGTCAGACCTGCATTTGAATCCCACTCTGCAATGTGACCTTGGACAAGTTACTTATGCTCATTTGATGTCTGTTTCCTCATCAGTAAAATAGAAATACAAATATTCTGTGCTTACTCCTTAACAACCCAGCTTCTGTGCTGGGTTGTTAAGGAGACCGGAGCTAAATTATGTGAAGCAACTGGCATATAATAAATTATAGCTTAGATTACAGATGTAGAAAATAAACTTATGGTTACCAGGGGAGAAGGGTGAGGAAGGATAAATTGGGAGATTGGGATTGACATACACACACTACTATATGTAAAATAGATAACTAATAAGGACCTACTGTATAGCACAGGGAACTCTACTCAGTACTCTGTAATGGCCTATATGGGAAAAGAATCTAAAAAAGAGTGGATACATGTATATGTATAACAGATTCACTTTGCTCTACACCTGAAACTAACACAATGTTGTAAATCAACTATACCCCAATAAAATTTTTTTTAATAAATAAATAAATAAATAAGAGCTAGAGCTACAATTCTAGAGCTGAATAAAACTTTAGTCCCCTTCCAAAGCTGACTCCATATCAAAACTTTTTGATGGTATATTCTGTTGTATGTATATTTATTTATTTATTTATTTGGATGATATACTACTGATCTAGTATATTATAAAAGACACCCCAAGAGTAGAAATTATAAAGGAGGTTTTTTAAATCACACATAAGTAGGTCTAATATATTCTTCCACCCAGTGGATTGTGTTTTTCTCAGGGAGTGCTGAAATTTGTGGCAATATCAATATTCACATAGAGGGAAGTGATGAAACAGTGGGACAGGTCTCCAACAATCACCAGTGTTTCTCAATTGATGTAAAAACCTACTAGAAAGCATTGTGCAAGGTACTATTTGAAGCAGAATGGTTTCCCCAGTAGCCAATCAAAAGTTTGTTTTCTCTAGGTGAAAACCTAGAAGCCTGATATTTAGGAAAGAAACACATTTTTAAAATGAGTTTCAAAGGAGGTTTTTTTTTATTGTGCATCTTCTGCTGTAAATAATGACCTTTATCTTCTTTTTATGTTTTAAGCTATTAAATAGTTTGTCCCTTCAGTTAGATTATTGCACCTCCTCCCATTTCACTAATTCTTTTATCTGCATTTATTCTACCTTTGATAACTGCTTTTAGCCCTGTAATTTTCATGTTAGTATTTGATCACTGACAGTTTGATTTTCTGGTCCAGTGTACAATACAATTTATTCCATTTAATATCCATAATTTTCTTCTCTTATTCTAATACACATGACACTTTCTACTTCTTATTCTGTGTCTGTACATTCTGTGCATACTAACTCTAATTTTATTCTCTGTACTTTGGAGAATATAATAATGGGAATATACCAAATCACATTGCTTTTTCTAGTTTACTTTTTCTAGTTGTGTTAATGGAATTTTTAAATTAGTAGACGTTTACTGTGACTGTAATATCAGTCACACTGTCTGATTTCCAATACACAAATATAATTAGACTAAGTAATTTGTTTTGAAGAAAATACCTTAATTCAGAAAGAAGTCATATTATAGGCAAAGCATTAATAAATTCTAATAGAGTATTAAGTCTTTAATAATGCTTTATTCACCATAGTCCTTTTAAAATACAAATTTACATGTACTATTATCTTGAAGGCATCTTAAGTCCTTTAAAGTAGGCTTCATATAACAATAATAATAATATTATTATTTTTATTATATATGTAGCTAACATTTATTAAACATACTGAACATGTATTAAGTACTGTGCTAAATACTTTACATGGATTATTTCATTTGATTAGCATAACAAATTAATGAAGTAGGTATAAAATTAGGACTTGATCACAGTCCTGTGTGACCATGGTGGGCCATGATGCTATGTTGCCCCTGATACTGAGTATACATGGCCCCAAAATGATCACTTTGCAAACTTGGGATAAAGAAAGTTTCATTCGTAGTAAACATTTTTATTCTGGTAAAATTTATTTTACATCCTGAAGCTAAAGAGCAATCCTAGTGTACATAATTGTATGAAATATGTATAATCGTTAAATTTTTCATGTGTTTTATATTAATGCATTTGTCACCATGTAGTTATTGGATTTTTGTTTAGAATTTGCCAACTGTTTCTCTAATTTGACAGAAGACTAAATATCAAACAACCTAGGATCAGTTTCTTTAAGGACTGGCTTATGAAGTAAACAGAATTGTGAGGCGAAGTGCTAAAGTTCATTAGTGAGAGAAAGAATAAAACATATCAAATTAATAAATAAAATATCAGAGATAACATTAGAAAATTCACAACCTGCTCTTAAAGTACAAGCCCATGACTATTGGAAATATAAAATTTTGACTACCCTATATTTGTCTTCAGTCAGGTTCTTCAGTCTGTAAAATGTGAATGTATCACACACATGCATTTTTTTACTTCAGGAAATATGTGGGGTCATTTTTGCTGTGCATCAAATAATCTTTCAGTAATTGAAACTGAGCAATACTAATAAAGTAGTTGATGTGTCATGAGGTATCACCCCTTTATATCAGGTTTTCAAATTCTTATTTTTCTAAATATGTAAGTTAATAAATTTCAAGTACTGTGCAAAAATGAAATATATCAATGACTACATATGTATTCTATATGGTATATATAGTCTATTCTTCATAAAAAGATTCATTAAAAATTGCTTGTGAAAATTATTTGCTTAAATTTCAAAGCCTGATATAATTATACTAATCTACATTTCTCAGATATTTATACCATTCAACTATATTAATTTTTAGTATCTCTCTGCCATATGGATGAGTCTATAAAAATTTAAAAGACTGTATTCTCTCTTCTGTTTTAATATTCTCTATTAATAGATGGCTTTTATTTACCTAGATACTTTTTAATTAAATTCTAGCTCAGAAAGTTTTCAACTGTTATAATTAGCTCCATTATTTGTAGAACTCTTTCATGTTATCTCAATTTCATGACGCTTGATTAAAGTATTTAGATTATGTCTGGTGTCAAGTTACATCTTTAAAAATTATCAGTAAAGGAATTACTTTGTAACACACTATTAGTAACTTTAAACTGTATATTATTTTAAATTATGATTCTTAGAATTCTAAGTTATCCCCAAAGTTTTTTAACAAGAAACTGTAGTGAAATTTTAAAAAGAAAATGTTTTCATATTTTATAAAAATGTTTGTATGTTGCAGCTATCGAAGCAGAAAAACATAATAAAAAGCAAAAAGAAAGAAATGTCACCACACAGGTAAATATTTTGCTAAATCATTATATTTTTCCAATACAAAATGTAAGCTATAGGCACTGTTAGTAGTGTTTACTCAGCATGCTCAGATTTTCTTAAACAACTAATTATTGACTATTGTTTCTGTTCCTTTTTTTTCATTCTCAATCAATATTTTTTGTTCATTCATTCAACCAATATTTTTTCATTCCACTGTGAGAAGATAAGAATGTCATCAAGCCTGAGCCTTTCTATACAACATGGCCTGTCTGAGGTCCTAAATACTAAGACAAAAAGGGCAGAGACCAGTCTGGCTTATAGAGTCACAGATGCTTATTAAACTTTATTAACCTCAGGATGTCTTCTGACATCTTCAAAGAATTTAACATTTTCAGTCTATTCTCAACCCAGCAACCAGCATAATCCTGTAAATGTTAAGTCATTTCCTTGCAACCATCTCATGCTGATGTCTTGCCTAACAGACTCTGTGGTCTGGCCCCACTGCTTTTTCTCTGACATCACCTCCCTTACACACACCATTCTAGACACACTGGGCTCTGTGCTGTTCCTCAGAAACCCCAGATGCGTGCCCACCTTTCTGTTCTTTCTGCCTGTAACATCCTTGAGCCCAGATATCCACATGGCTCCCTTCCCTCGCCTCCTTCAAGTCTTCGCTCAAATGTCATCTTTTTTGGAGGGTCCTCCCCTAGACATTCTATAAAGTTGTAATCACTCTAAAATCGCTATCACAACACCTTCTATCTCCCTTCCTTGCTGTATTTTTCCTCTCACAATTACCATTATGTAACATACCATATTTTGTTATGTTTGCTGTCACTCTCCCTCCACTAGAATATAAACTCCATGAGAGCAGGGGTTTTTGTCTCTGTTGTTCACTGCTATTACCCCAATAACTAGAACACTGCCTGGCACATAGCAGGCCCTCAATAAATGTTAATTGAATTAATGAATAAATGTTAAATCCAGATTAAAGAAGTAAACTTTGAAAAAATGTTTATATAAATTAAAAACTCTCTACATTGCAGCATTTTCTAAACCCCTGCAAATTTAGCTTTTCCCCCATAACTACCACATCCCATAATTAGCAGTGGGATTGTTATCTGCAGAAATAGAAGTGACCTTGGCATAAAGCTCAGTTTGTCCCTGAGCAGGTAGAGACTGAAGGACATCTGCTTCATCAGGTCATCTTGCTTTCCTTGTTATCTTATGATTTGCAGTGCCTACGCAATAACATATAAAATAATTAGCGTTGTCTTTGCCAAGAGAAAGAAATATTTTTACTGATGAATGAGTTATTTCTTCTATGTAAGAGGTAGCTATTCTTTTAATTTACAAGTGGCTATTGCCATATTTGCTTTATTTAAAAAAAAAAACTTAAGCATGTTAGGAAAAAGTTTTCAAGATTATTTTATATCCTTAACTGAATATAGTCTAGGAAAAATGAAAAATAATAAGATCATTACCAAAAATACATTTGCTTCAATTTAAGCATCTCATAAGTAAAATCTTACTTTAAAGGAGAAAAACTACTAAACCAGTGAGATTTTCTAATTTAAAAGTGCCAGTCCTTTTTTTCCCAAATATATATATATACACATTTATTTAAGACCTAGAAAGCTCGAGTAATCTGTTGCAACTTAAATTCCTTGTTAAAAACTGTAATCCAGACAATCAGCTTCAATGTGTCTTTGTTATGTGTGTAAATATCTTCACTGTCTGATGAGTGATAGAAATTTTATAATATTTTATTTGTGTACTTTAATTCCATTTTAATTTGCTGTCTACCTTCTTCACTACAACCTAGGGCAGGGGTTCCCAAACTTTCATATGCATCAAAATCAGCTGGAGGACTTGTTAAAACACAGATTGCTGGGCTTCACCCCCAGAGTTTTTGATTCTGTAGACCTTAAGTGGAGCTGAGAGAATTTGCCTTTTTTTCCTTCCACGGGAAAAGTCATGCCAACTTCCATAAGGCTACAGGCTGGACCAAGTCCTCCTACCTCAAGACCTTATGTGGCTGGGCTGCTAGCGCTTATTTTGCTCTCTCTGTCACAGCTCTGTAGCACCTCACTCATCCCCCGAACTGGGGCCACTTAATGAGGAAGTGCTGAGCTCGTCTGGGTTTGCCACTGCTCTCGTCCTCACTGATGCTTTCAATAAGCTCTTACGGGCCTCCCTGGTGGCGCAGTGGTTAAGAGTCCGCCTGCCGATGCAGGGGATACGGGTTCGTGCCCCGGTCTGGGAGGATCCCATATGCCGCGGAGCGCCTGGGCCCGTGAGCCATGGCCGCTGGGCCTGCGCATCCGGAGCCTGTGCTCCGCAACGGGAGAGGCCACAACAGTGAGAGGCCCACATACCGCAAAAAAAAAAAAAAAAAGAAGAAAAAAAAAAAAAAAGAAGCTCTTACTTTTCATGTGCTCTTTTCCCAAAGAGGTTTTTCAGCAGAATTTAGGACCTTACACAGTGCCAAGGACAGTGACTGTTTTGGGGCATGTGAGATGGGGAAAAAGGGGACACAGATAGTTAAGGAAAGCAAGATACGCCCTTGATTATTGAGCCCTAGGGAAAGTAAGTCTGACAGTCAAAGAATCCTTACCTTCCAGTTCTTCTTTAACTTCTCAGCTATCTCCCATTTGCAGGGAATGATGCTCACTTCCCATTCCATAGCAAACATGATTCACACTTACCCCCACTTAGACAAAAAACCAAAAATTTTTGTTTTCCATGTATATAGTCACACAATTTGGAGACATTACCACATGTATGTGTGTGGTGGTGTGAGAATGATTCCTTCCTCCACAACTCCTCCCTGCTCCCCATTCTTCTTCATCCCTGTAACTGGAATCTCCATCAACTCAGCTTGTCAAGCCAAAAAACAAGAAGTTATCTTCAGCTTTGTCCTTGGAGATAAGCCTATATACAGTCCCTATCTGTACTACTTCCAAAACATATACTAAATCTGCCCATGTAATTTATTTCTATTGCTTCTACACTCATCTGAGTCCCATCATCCCTCACCTGGTTGACTACAATAGTCTCTGAACTGTACTTTTTGTTCCCATCCTTAATCCTGTGCAATCCTCTCTTCACATGTCAGCCAGAATATTCCTTCTTTCTAAAACGTAAATGAGAGCCTGTCACTTAAAACCCTCCAGTGTCTTCCTCTTGTCGTTTGAATAAAATGTCAACTCCTTACCATGTCCCTACATGATAGGATCCCTACTTCTCTCTGTCTTTCTCTTTTGTAATTCTCCCCTTAGCTCACAATCTTTCAATCACTGGGGCCTTATTTCTATTCCTAGAACATACACGTTTGTCTCCACTTTAGAGCACTGGTACTTGCTATTCCCTCTGCCTGGAATGCTCTGCCCCATATCTAGGCAGGACTACTTTCCTGTCATTAAATTCTTGGCTACAAAGTCACCACTTCAATGAGGCTTCTTGGGCATCCAATCTAAATTACCTATACACCAATCCCTCTTTACCCTGCGTATCACTCTTTTTTACATGTCCTTGTTTTAGTCTTTTCATAGCATGTATTGATACATGATACTAACTTGTTTACTGGTTATTGTCTGTCTTCTCACAGACGAATGAAAACTCCATAAGATCAGAAAATTCTTCTTTCTTATTTGCCACTATGTGTTCAATTCCTAGCGGGTCTACTCAAATGCTATCAGAGAACTTGTCCCTTACCATCCGTATCAAATAACACCAACTTCGATCAGTTCCATCCACTTACTCTTGTCCTTTTAAACCTCCTTTTATCAGTTGACTCTTATCTTCCCCACCAGAACATCAGCTTCATGAGGACAAGGAATATTTTTGTTCGTGTCTACCTCCCCAGCTCTTAGAACAGGGTCTGAGGTTGACACTCAATACATACTTGTTATTGAGTTATATAATATTCAGATGCTTTTAAGAGTTAGAGGAAGGCTCTCTGTCTGCCAGGGCTCCCTGATACTAGCTCCAGCTGGCTATTGTTCTGCCCACTCCTACTAGATGAGAAAGGAATCAAAATCAGGAAACAGCCTCTGTAGAAGGAGGATATAGAAACACCAGATATCTGGTGTTTCTATATCCTTGGCATTTGCCAAGCTTTACTGTCTCCTCAACTTAGCTGTTCACTGTGTTTGAATTGAAAAATTCAATTTCTTTTAATAGCAATAATATATGGTAATCCCATTTTACCAAAGAATGCTGGAGGCCCATCGAAGTCCATGTTCTCTTCTTCCTTATACCCAGATAGATTATATTTCCCAACTCCCCTTGCAGTTGGGTGGGGCCATGTGACAGCTTCAGCCAATGGAAAGTGACTGAAAGCACTGTATGCCACTTCTAGGTCTGGCCTATAAAAGAAAATTGAGCAAAACAAACCAAATGAAACAAAGCAAAAAACAAAACAAAATGAACAAACAGAAAACGCTTTCTGCACAAGATCTTCTGGGCTCTTTCCCTTTCTGTCTGCTATATATCAATACTCTGGGAAACCTTGGAATTCACATGTTGAAGCTGGCACAGCCTTTATCTGCCCAGGTCCCTGAATGAAAGCACAGACCAGAGCTGCCACTGACTTGAACACCTGATTATTGCAGAGCAGCCACTGAGCCATCATACACTATAGGTCCATTTGTTGACATACAATCTTTGTCACATACTTATACTTTTTAAAAATTCATTGCTTATGTGAAATTCAGATTTAACTGGGCACCCTGTATTTTCTGTTGCTGAACCTGGCAACCCTACAATAAGAAGAATCACGTTTAAAGTCCTCATTTATCCATACAGAAACTTGTATATGAATGTTTATAGCAGCATTATTCATATAGCCAAAAGGTAAAAACAGTCCAAATGTCCATCAGCAGGCAAATGGATAAGCAAAATGTAGTATACCCATATAAAGAATAATATTTGGCCATATAAATGAATAAAGTGCTGATACATGCTACCACATGGATCAAACTTGAAAACATTATGCTAAGTGAAAGAAGTCAGTCACAAAAATTCATACACTATATGATTTCATTCATATGCAAATCCAGAATAGGGGAATGTGTAGAGATGTAGAACATAGATTAGTGATTGCATGGGGCTGGGAGTAGAGGGAATGAGAGAAGAGGGAGGGTAATAGCTAAAGGTCTCATGGTTTCTTCTTGAAGTGATAAAAATGTTCTAAAATTGTGGTACTGATTGTACATACCTGTGACTATTCTACAAGTCATTGAATTGTACACTTTAAACGTACAATTACGCATTTATAATTATAGCATATGAATTATATCTCAGTAAAGCTGGTTTTTAAAGAGTCACTTGTTTCATTTTAAAAAGCTACACATGAAAAAAATGAGCAAAAATCTTTTTCTTTGTAGGTATCAGTGAGTGAAATCAAACAATATTTATCAAATATATTGGAACAAAAAAAATCAATTAATGTGATCAATAAAAAAGAAAATCTCTTAGAAAAAAAGAAGAATCAGCATAAATTAAGAATAAAAGGAATTCGAAATAAACATCTGTGGAAAAGAAGTAAAAATCATTGTAAGTAGAATGCCATCTCACAGGTAAATTTAAAATGGCTTCATGTACTCTAAAATCAAATTTTGTAGCTACATTCCAAAAAGTCTTAGGATATAGTCATAAAGAGTTATACACAAAAAAGCCTTATATTTTGTCAGTTTTTGTCCACTGACTTAATTTAGAATTTGTACTGATGATAATAAGCAAGGTTGATAATTAAGACTCATGAATAAAAAAACCTCCATAATTATGTAAATGAAACATTTCAGATACTCTGCTAATAGAAACCCTCATACTTTAAAGAAAATCGAAGTTAATATAGTGGTCTTTTTTTTCTGGTCTAGCAATCTAAAACTGTCTCTAGTAAAGACATAACTGATTAGTTGATAGATTTCTGTGGATGCAGGAAGAGTCTAGAAAATATAAACAGTGAAAGCGCGTGCTCACCTTCCCAAGGCACACTTTCCCCTTTGCGAGTAGAGCCTGGGTACAGAATGTCACCATCCTTTGCCTAATTTCATCAAACAAGCCTTCTGACAGGTCTCCCATGTAGCTTTCTCCTGGCTTCAGGGCATCTTCTCCAATATGACCCAGCCGTGTGGCTGACAGGGTCATGGTACTTGGCCAGGTGTCATACCTGAGCCTCTGAGGTGGGAGAGCTTAGTTCAGGACATTGGTCCAACAGAGACCTCCCGGCCGCTAGAAATATCGATCAGCGAGAGCTCTCCCAGAGATCTCCATCTCAATGCTAAGACCCAGCTCCACTCAATGACCAGCAAGCTCCACTGCTGGACACCCCATGCCAAACAACTAGCAAGACAGGAACACAACCCCACCCATTAGCAGAGAGGCTGCCTAAACTCATAATAAGTTCACAGATAGCCCAAAACACACCACCGGATGTGTTCCTACCCACCAGAAGACAAGATCCAGCCTCATCCATCAGAATACAGGCACCAGTCACCTCTACCAGGAAGCCTACATACCACACTGAACCAACCTTACCCACTGGGGGCAGACAACAAAAACAACAGAAACTACAAACCTGCAGCCTGTGAAAAGGAGGCCCCAAACACAGTAAGTTAAGCAAAATGAGAAGACAGAGAAATACACAACAAATGAAGGAGCAAGGCAAAAACCCACCAGACCAAACAAATAAAGAGGAAATAGGCAGTCTACCTGAAAAACAATTCAGAGTAATGATACTAAAGATGATCCAAAATCTTGGAAATAGAATGGAGAAACTATAAGAAACGTTTAACAAGGACATAGTAGAATTAAAGAGGAAACAAACAATGATGAACAACACAATAAATGAAATTAAAAATTCTCAAAAAGGAATCAATAGCAGAATAACTGAGGCAGAAGAACAGATAAGTGACCTGGAAGATTAAAAACTGGAAATAACTACTGCAGAGCAGAATGAAGAAAAAAGAATGAAGAGAATTGAGGACAGTCTGAGAGACCTCTGGGACAACATTAAATGCACCAACATTCGAATTATATGGGTCCCAGAAGAAGAAGAGAAAAAGAAAGGGACTGAGAAAATATTTGAAGAGATTATAGTTGAAAACTCCCCTAATATGGGAAAGGAAATAGTTAATCAAGTCCAGGAAGCACAGAGAGTCCCATACAGGATAAATCCAGGAGAAATATGCCAAGACACATATGAATCAAACTATTAAAAATTAAATACAAAGCAAAATCATTAAAAGCAGCAAGGGAAAAGCAACAAATAACATACAAGGGAAACCCCATAAGGTTAACAGCTGATCTTTCAGCAGAAACTCTGCAAGCCAGAAGGGAGTGGCAGGACATATTTAAAGTGATGAAAGGGGAAAACCTACAACCAAGATTACTCTACCCAGCAAGGATCTCATTCAGATTCAACAGAGAAATTAAAACCTTTACAGACAAGCAAAAGCTAAGAGAATTCAGCACCACCAAACCAGCTTTACAACAAAGCCCAAAGGAACTCCTCTAGGCAGGAAACACAAGAGAAGGAAAAGACCTACAATAACAAACCCAAAACAATTTAAAAAATGGTAATAGGAACATACATATCGATAATTACCTTAAATGTCAATGGATTAAATGCTCCAACAAAAAGACATAGACTGGCTGAATGGATACAAAAACAAGACCCATATAAATGGATCTCTCTACAAAAGACCCACTTCAGACTCAGGGACACATACAGACTGAAAATGAGGGGATGGAAAAAGATATTCCATGCAAATGGAAATCAAAAGAAAGCTGGAGTAGCAATTCTCATATCAGACAAAAAACACTTTAACATAAAGACTATTACAAGGGACAAAGAAGGACACTACATAATGATCAAGGGATCAATCCAAGAAGAAGCTATAACAATTGTAAATATTTATGCACCCAACTTAGGAGCACCTCAATACATAAGGCATATGCTAACAGCCATAAAAGGGGAAATCGACAGTAACACAATCATAATAGGTGCCTTTAAACCCCACTTTCAACAATGGACAGATCATCCAAAATGAAAATAAATAAGGACACACAAGCTTTAAATGACACATTAAACAAGATGGACTTAATTGATATTTATAGGACATTCCATCCAAAAACAACAGAATACACTTTCTTCCTAAGTGCTCATGGAACATTCTCCAGGATCGATTATATCTTGGGTCACAAATCAAACCTTGGTAAATTTAAGAAAATTGAAATTGTACCGAAGATCTTTTCCGACAACAACACTGTAAGACGAGATAACAATTACAGGAAAAAAACTAAAAAACACAAAACACATGAAGGCCAAGCGATATACTACAAAATAACCAAGAGATCACTGAAGAAATCAAAGAGGAAATCAAAAAATACCTAGAAACAAATGACAATGAAAACATGACTACCCAGAACATATGGGATGCAGCAGAAGCAGTTCTAAGAGGGAAGTTTGTAGCAATACAATCCTACCTCAAGAAACAAGAAAAATCTCAAATAAACAACCTAACCTTACGCCTGAAGTGATTAGAGAAAGAAGAACAAAAACCCCCCCAAAGTTAGCAGAAGGAAAGAAATAGGAAGATCAGATCAGAAAAATATGAAAAAGAAATGAAGGAAGTGATAACAAAGATTATTAAAATTAAAAGCTGGGTCTTTAGGGCCTCCCTGGTGGCGCAGTGGTTGGGAGTCCGCCTGCCGATGCAGGGGATACGGGTTCGTGCCCCGGTCTGGGAGGATCCCATATGCCGCGGAGCGGCTGGGCCCGTGAGCCATGGCCGCTGGGCCTGCGCGTCCGGAGCCTGTGCTCCGCAACGGGAGAGGCCACAACGGTGAGAGGCCCACGTACCGCAAAAAGAAAAAAAAAAAAAAAAGCTGGGTCTTTGAGAAGATAAGCAAAATTGATAAACCGTTAGCCATACTCATGAAGAAAAAAAGGGAAAAGACTCAGATCAATAGAATTATAAATGAAAAAGGAGAAGTAACAGCTCACACTGCAGAAATACACACGATCATGAGAGATTACTACAAGCAACTATATGCCAACAAAATGGACAACCTGGAAGAAATAGACAAATTCTTAGAAAAGCACAACCTTCCAAGACTGAACCAGGAAAAAATAGAAAATATAAACAGACCAATCATAAGCATTGACATTAAAACTGTGACTAAAAGTCTTCGAACAAAAAAAGCCCAGGACCAGGTGGCTTCACAGGCAAATAGTATCAGACATTCAGGGAAGAGCTAACACCTATACTTCTCAAACTCTTCCAAAATATAGCAGAGGTAGGAACACTCCCAAACTGATTCTACAAGGCCACCATCATGCTGATACCAAAACCAGACAAAGAAGTCACCAAAAGAGAAAACTACAGGCCAATATCACTGATGAACATAGATGCAAAATTCATAAAAAATACTAGCAAACAGAATCCAGCAGCACATTACAAGGATCATACACCATGATCAAGTGGGGTTTATCCCAGGAATACAAGGTTTCTTCAATATATGCAAATCAATGTGATAAACCATATTAACATATTGAAGGAGAAAAACCATATGATCATCTCAATAGATACATAAAAAGCTTTTGACAAAATTCAACACCCATTTATGATAAAAAACCCTCCAGAAAGTAGGCATAGAGGGAACTTACCTCAACATAATGAAGGCCATATATGACAAACCCACAGCCAACATCGTTCTCAGTGGTGAAAAACTGGAACCATTTCCACCAAGATCAGGAAATAAGACAAGGTTGTCCACTCTCACTACTATTATTCAACATAGTTTTGGAAGTTTTAGCCATAGCAATCAGAGAAGAAAAAAAAATAAAAGGAATCCAAATCGGAAAAGGAGAAGTAAAGCTGTCACTGTTTGCAGATGACATGATACTATACATAGAGAATCCTAAAGATGCTACCAGAGAAGTACTAGAGCTAATCAATGAATATGGTAAAGTAGCATGATACAAAATTAATGAACAGAAATCTCTTGCATTCCTATACACTAATGATGGAAAATCAGAGAGAGAAATTAAGGAAACACTCCCATTTACCATTGCAACAAAAAGAATAAAATACCTAGGAATAAACCTACCTAAGGAGACAAAAGACCTGTATGCAGAAAACTATGACACTGATGAGAGAAATTAAAGATGATACAAACAGATTGAGAGATATACCATGTTCTTGGATTGGAATAATCAACATTGTGAAAATGACTCTACTACCCAAAGCAATCTACAGATTCAATGCAATCCCTATCAAACTACCATGGTATTTTTCACAGAAATAGAACAAAAAATTTCACAATTTGTATGGAAACACAAAAGGCCCTGAATAGCCAAAGCAATCTTGAGAAAGAAAAATGGAGCTGGAGGAATCAGGCTCCCAGACTTCAGACTATACTACAGAGCTACAGTAATAAGACAGTATAGTACTGGCAAAAAAACAGAAATATAGATCAATGGAACAGGATAGAATGCCCAGAGATAAACCCACACACCTATGGTCACCTTATGTTTGATAAAGGAGGCAAGAATATACAATGGAGGAAAGACAGCCTCTTCAGTAAGTGGTGCTGGGAGACCTAGACAGCTACATGTAAAAGAATGAAATTAGAACACTCCATAACACCATACACAAAAATAAGCTCAAAATGGATTAAAGACCTAAATGTAAAGGCAGACACTATAAAACTCTTAGGGGAAAACATAGGCAGAACACTCTGTGACATAAATCACAGCAAGATCATTTTTGACCCACCTCATAGAGAAAGGGAAATAAAAACTAAAATAAACAAATGGGACCTAATGAAACTTAAAAGCTTTTGCACAGCAAAGGAAACCATAAACAAGACCAAAAAACAGCCCTCAGAATGGGAGAAAATATTTGTAAATGAAGAAACAGACAAAGGATTAATCTCCAAAATATACAAGGAGCTCATGCAGCTCAATATCAAAACAACAAACAATCCAATGCAAAAATGGGCAGAAGACCTAAATAGACATTTCTCCAAAGAAGATATACAGATTGCCAACAAACACGTGAAAGGATGCTCAATATCACTAATAATTAGAGAAATGCAAATCAAACCTACAGTGAGGTATCACCTCACACCGGTTGGAATGGCCATCATCAAAAAGTCTACAAATAATAAATGCTGGAGAGGGCGTAGAGAAAAGGGAACCCTCTTGCACTGTTGGTGGGAATGTAAACTGATGCAGCCACTATGGAGAACAGTATGGAGGTTCCTTAAAAAACTAAAAATAGAACTCCCATATGACCCAGCAATTTCACCACTGAGCATATACCCTGAGAAAACCATAATTCAAAAAGAGTCATGTACCACAATGTTCATTGCAGCACTATTTACAATAGCCAGGACATGGAAGCAACCTAAGTGTCCATCGACAGATGAATGGATAAAGAAGATGTGGCATATATACAATGGAATATTACTCAGCCATAAAAAGAAATGAAATTGAGTTATTTGTAGTGAGGTGGATGGACCTAGAGTCAGTTATACAGAGTGAAGAGAAATATCTGGAATGGGATAACAAATACCATAGAAAGAGAAAAACAAATACTGTATGCTAACACACATATATGGAATGTATAAAAAAAAAGTTCTGTGGAACCTAGGAGCAGGACAGGAATGAAGATGCAGATGTAGAGAATGAACCTGAGGACACGGGGAGGGGGGAAGGGTAAGCTGGGAGAAAGTGAGAGAGTGGCATGAACATATATACACTACCAAATGTAAAATAGATAGCTAGTGGGAAGCAGCCACATAGCACAGGGAGATCAGCTCGGTGCTTTTTGTCCACCTAGAGGGGTGGGACATGGAGGGTGAGAGGAAGATGCAAGAAGGAGGGTATATGAGGATATATGTACACGTATAGCTGATTCAGTGTGATACAGCAGAAACTAACACACAATTGTAAAGCAATTGTACTCCAATAAAGATGTATTTTAAAAAAAGAAAATATAAACAATGTTTCCATAGATTCTGTGTGCGGGCGTTAACTGGTGCTCAATTATAAAACTTAAGACTCATTTTATTTATTTATTTATTTATTTATTTATTTATTTATTTATTTATTGCTTTATAACAAATTTAATCAGTTATACATATATATATATGTTCCCATATCCCCTCCCTTTTGCGTCTCCCTCCCACAAGACTCATTTTCAACATTTAAGTCTGATACATGAAAACTTTCTCTTTTCTAACAGATATGTATGAGTTTCTATAATTTAACATCTTCTTTAGGAGAGGGAATCTTCTTTGGCAGAGATAAATTAAGAATATCAGTTTTTAATGGCATTATAAAATATGTGCATATCTTAAAGTTCTTTTAAATCTAAATCATATACGTTGAAACGTACATTTGACCATTTTTTGGCATAGAAACATGGGCTGCCTTTTATTTAGCATTGGTCTACTGATTGGCATTTCTAGTATAAACCACACTCATACTGTATCATCTATGATTTCCCATCTCAGTTTTTTAACGAAAAAAAAGGAGCTAAAAACATTTATGGAACAAGTATGGGCAAAATCCTTCCAGATATTTGCAGACTTTTCCCCCAGTCATTTATAAATACTTTGCCTACAATTAAATTTGATAACTTTTAGTGGCTCTCCTTATCGTGTTTTTTCATAATATTTCAATCACTTTACATAGAAACAACATTTTCGTTTTGTACTTATTTTAGTAAGTTTACATATTGTTTGGTTAAATTCTGTAATTATAATAACAGCACAATTGATACAAATAGATTTGGGATCAAGCACTCCTGATCTTTTGTAAGTATGCAAAGGGTGGGAACAGAAGTAACACCTGTACTAAAGAGAATCCCACTGGCCACAAACTAGTTCAATATGCTGTGGACATCGGTCAGTAATTCGGATAGAAGACATGAAAATCATTGATTAATGTGGCGAATAAGGTAGGTAGAGGTTGTTTAAGAGAGCTTCTGCTGTTTAAAAGTGTAACTAATGTCACCCTTCAAATGAGATCCCTTTCCCTTATATGGAACTGGTTATATTATACCTAATAATAATAGATAATAAGCTAACTCTAATTGAGCGTCCCCCATATTTTTTAATGTTCACTTAAGATAGGTTATATCATTTCCACTTTGTAAGGTGTGAAATTTGCAACACAGAGAAATAATTTGCTTAGCATTATAAAACCAATATTTAGTAGGGAAACTAGGATTTGAACTTAGATGGTCTGGTCTTAGATGGTCTGGTGTCAAAGTCCTCTAGCTCTTAGCCACTATACCAAATGCATCTCACAAAAGTATGCTGACAATATTAAGAAATTTTAATCCCTTGCTTCTCAAAATGGCTTAGGGCAAATATTGAACTGTATGGTAAAGATGCTCAATTTCCTGAGCACCAAATTTACTTGAAGATTTTAAGGGAAATAAATAATGGTAGGGACTACCCTGGTGGCACAGTGGTTAGGAATCCACCTGCCAATGCAGAGGACATGGGTTTGAGCCCTGGTCCAGGAAGATCCCACATGCCACGGAGCAACTAAGTGCATGCACCACAACTACTGAGCCTACACTCTAGAGCCCATGAGCCACAACTACTGAAGCCTGCGCACCTAGAGCCCATGCTCCACAACAAAGACAAGCCACCATGATGAGAAGCCCGCACACCACAACTAAGAGTAGTCCCTGCTTGCCACAATTAGAGAAAGCCCGTGCCCAGCAACAAGAATCCAACACAGCCATAAATAAATAAATTTATGGGAAAAAAATAATGATAAATAATTGAAAACATTTTCATTTTAGAACTAACAGTATAATGTATGCAGTAGATTTCAAAACTCACACTTTGAATTATCAAACCTAAGACTTTAAAGAAATATATTCCTGTCCTCCACATCTCTAGGGAGCATACATGCATTCATTGATGCCTACCTAAATGTTTCAAGGACATTTGAGAACCCCTGTCTTATAATAGTCATAACATCCATTCATCAAGATTTACACAAATTAGAAAATGTTTCCTTCTGCCAGAAGTAAACATAGAAAAGTGATCACTACTAATAAGAGCAATAGATAGAAATTGAGAACCAAGGGATTCCAGAGGAGAGAGAGGTTAGTTTTGGAGCTGGAAGGACTCTTACTGACCTAGTCTGTCCTTGGTCTTTATGAGAGTCTTGCTTCGACAAAGTTTTTTTAATTTTTTTAATCTTAATATTTTAAGAGTATTTTTCCCACATTTACTCCAAAAGACTGATTAACTGCTCATTTGAAGAGTTGGCTCTATATAGGACATAAAAATGTTGACATGTGTGTTACTTGAAGTACTAGGTAGGATTTTTGACAGGAAACAAATGACACATTTAATTTGAGTCATATGGGGACTTTCCTGATGGTGCAGTGGTTAAGACTCTGCTCTCCCAATGCAGGGGACCCGGGTTCGATCCCTGGTCCGGGAACTAAATCCCACATACATGCCACAACTAAGAGTTCACATGCCACAACTAAGGAGCTGGTGAGCTGCAACTAAGGAGCCTGCCTGCCACAACTAAGACTGGACACAACCAAATAAATAAATAAATTTACTTTTGAGAAGTGATATATTTATTTATTTATTTTTATAGATCTTTATTGGAGTATAATTGCTTCTCAGTACTGTTAGTTTCTGTTGCACAACAAAGTGAATCAGCCATATGCATATACATGTCCCCATATTCCCTCCGCCTTGAGCATCCCTCCCCTAGTCCCTATCCCACCCCTCTAGGTCATTGCAAAGCAATGAGCCGATCTCCTTGTGCTATGCTGCTGCTTCCCACCAGCCAACTATTTTACATTCTGTAGTGTATATATGTCAATGCTACTCTCACTTCACCCCAGCTTTGCCCTCCCACCCCATGTCCTCAAGTCCATTTTCTATGTCTACCTCTTTATGGAAAACAGTATGGAGGTTCCTTAAAAAACTAAAAATAGAACTCCCATATGACCCAACAATCCCACTACCGGGCATATACCCTGAGAAAACCATAATGCAAAAAGAGACATGTACCGCAATGTTCACTGCAGCACTATTTACAATAGCCAGGACATGGAACCAACCTAAATGTCCATTGACAGATGAATGGATAAAGAAGATGTGGCACATATATACAATAAATACTTTTTTAAATAAAAAATTAAATTTATATAAGTAAAATTTAGTCAAGGGCTATTTCTAAAAGTGCAGACAGGGTGTGGAGAAACCCAGGATAGTAACCACAGTGGCGTTACCACCCCTAGGTCTGCAGGGTCTCAGGGCAGTAGTGGCTACTGGGTGCTGAGAAAGAAAGCAAGAGGTATGTGGAGAGGACCCTCTGACAGAACTATGACGTGAGGGCAAGGGACTAAGCCAGGCTGCAGCAACCCAGACTTGGGGAGCTGGAGAATAAATACTCATACCTCATCCTCTTCCTACCCTTTGTACTTCCAGCTGGTCCCTCTCAGCCAAACCTAACCAGAAGCTGGAAGGCAAGGGAGTCCTTTGAAGAAGCCCATATGGTCATAGAGCAGGATGGAATGGCTCTAGAAAAGCAATCAGAAGACAACGAACCACCAGGTTTTCCAGACAAAGGAAATTAAATGGCATGAACTAAAAGGATGGGGACATTTAGTGGCATGCATTAGAAGCATAGTTATTAAAAGTAAAATTACAGAACCTTAGAATTAGGGAACATTAGAGGTCATCTAGTCTAGTATCTCATCAGATATTCCTGTCAGACAACACCAGCTCCTACTTAAATACCTGTGACTAAGCTCGCTATATCATACAGGGCAGCCTGTGACATTATTGAATATATCTCTTTCTTATAAAGTTAGCTTCCATTACACCAAAATCCCTTCCCCCCAGTGATCTTAGACAGCTGGAGGTGGAGAGAAGAATCCTGCTATGGGTATGGACTCCAGCAATGGAGCTGTTGCTCCCCTTCACTGGATACCGTGGCTTGTGCATATTGTTTCTAAGATCCTGTTAGTTGTTTCTGGCCCCCACTCATAGCGATGACGTGTAACAAACTTAGAGCAAACTGAAATCTTTTCACACCTAAAGCTACTAAGCCAGTGTATCAATCAGGTTTCAACCAGAAAAAAAGAACCAGTAGGAGATATATATTAAAGGATTTATATTAAGGTATTGGCTTATGCGATTATGGGAGCTGGCTGGGCAAGTCTGGAACCCACAGGGTAGTTTATCGACAAGGCAGACTGGAAGTCTCGGGCAGGAGCTGAAGCTGCTGTTTACAGGTGGACTTTTTTCTTCTTCAGGGAAACCTCAGTTCCATTCTTAAGGCCTCTCAACTGTTTGAATCAGGCCAACCCAGATTATTTAGGATAATCTCGCTTACTTAAAGGTGCCTGCTAAATACCCTCACAGCAAAAACTAGTTTCATGTAGGACTTAGTAACTGGAGACTGTACTCGCCAAATAGATACATAAAGTTGACCATCACAGCCAGATACCTCCTAATCCTTATGTGTTCACTAAATTTTTGAATGTAAGTGAAATCTTTTACATTTATGTCTATTTGTTTCATTGTGTTCATTTGGGACGATTTCAACCTATCAATTATATCAATCAAACTCTCCTAGTTTTCTGTCATTCAAATTTTTGACAAGCATGCCCTCCAATCTTTTACCCAAATTCTTGTTACAGACATTAACCAGACAGGACCACGTTTAGAGCCTAGAGCCCACAATAATCCACCATAAATCTCTAATATTATATTTACCCACTGATAACAGATAAAAATCTACATGGGATGAGATTGAAAAAATAAAATTTTAATTATCAGAATGCCTTGTACAGAGTGCACTACCCTTGTTTGGGAAGATGCCTTAATAAGCATTGGTAGATAGAAGGTAGAAGACACGCCTTCCTGATCCCCCACCTTCAACCCCACACAGAAACCTAGTGTCAGGAACAGTACCTATGGAATCAGTAGTTAAGAAAGTAGAGGAAGCCATGGAGAAGTAACCTTCCTTGGAAGATTTACAAACTATGAAATGAACCAGAAATATGGGTTATACATGGTTATAGAGCTGGCTAAAAACCTTGCTAAATCCCATTCTCATTCAGTTCCCATTTCAACATTTTGTGTACAGGATATCATAAAAAATGGGATATAGGTGTTTTATATAAATGCTACTCCCCAGACTTGTTAGTCCTTCAGAAAAGAAAAATTAGATTGAACCTAACATTCTCAAAAAAACTTCCTGATTCTTAGTGATAATATCTCCTTAACTCAAGGCTCACAAACTGTGTATAAAAATTTGTTCAAAAAATGAAAGAGAAATTAAGGAGATTGGCATCAAGCTGTTTCTAGAATATGAATATATTTTTCTACATCTTGAAAATAGGAGAACTATCTACCAATTTTCAGATCTCTATCACTTTTTCCTTTACCTAGTTGTTGTCAAATATAACCAATAGCATTTGTTTTCCCTTTAATTCAAGGCAAGATCTGTGCCTGGCATTGTGTCTGTCACATACTTAATATGAATAAATATTTGCTGAATTAAATTGAGTTGAATTCTTCCTATATAGAGCTAGGATGTAAACTCAGATATTCTGACTCCAAGTTCAGCATTATCTACAATACACTACAATATAGGTGCTACATAAAAATAATAAACCCTTACATTTTTAGAGTATGTTTGAATGGTGTTTTATAGTTGAACACAATGCTTTCATATCCCATTACATTTTTTTAACGGCATGCTCATTTTCTCTCAGGGTATCTTATCACTAGAACTTCAATAACTAATTCTTTCTGAGTCAGAATTGAGTCTAATAGAGTAATTATCTTTATTAAATTGTTAACAAGACAAATCAATAATTAATCATGCAGTGGGAATAGTGGAGCCTATTCCTGCAGGCAACTGGAACACTAGTTTCTTTGTCCTTCCTGACCAGATCCTTCCTGGCATTTCTTTGAATTAATCATCATTAATTTTGGTGATTAGACCATACAGCTCCTGTGTTCTTGGTTGGAGGGGAGTGTCTTAGAATCCTGCTTTAAGCCAGGGTTGGCATTCTTTTTTCTCACTTCTAGGGTCTGTGTCCAGCTAGGCTAAGGTTATCTTTTGTATTCCACTTTATTGACTGTGGAATGTATGTAGAGGACACTGGGAAGTGCCATTCAGATCCTCTCTTCAATGAGGGACTTGTTGCCCAGTTGCTGGAAGTGAAGTTCACAGACAGCCTTCAGCAGTCAGTCCCTTTAGAGACTGTCTCAGATGCAGACAACTGCATAGCCCAAAGTTATGCCTCCTTCCTGGGAGAGCCAACTTCCAATGACTAATCAATTCGGGAACATAAAGGCCTGACCATGTTAGTCTAACTTGGGATGAGTTAGAAGAGACATGTTAGCTCCAGAGTACCCTCTGGGGTCAGGAAAGGGTTTCACTGGGCTTGTTACCGAGTCCAAGCTTGTACTGCTTGCCACATGACAGGCCAATAAATCAAGAGACAAGTTAGTTGCTGGGGCAAGGAATAGAGACTTTATTCAGAAAAACAGAAGACTGAGAATATGGTGGACTACTGTCCCAAAGAACCATCTTACCTGAGTTAGAATTCAGGCTTCTTTTATACTAAGATTGAAGGAGGTATGGCTCATTCTTGCAAACTTTTTGGTGCAGGAATCCTTTGTTCTTGCAGCTGTCCAAGTAGGTCTGGTCACAATGTTCCTATATACCACCAAGAAGACAATTATTATTTTCTGTTCTGCAACTTTTTATCTCTATATGAATGGAAAAGTGTTATACCTTCAAAGGTCAGAACCTTGAGAATGGGCTATCATGTATATTTCAGGCTATTAGCAACATTCTTTTTCAAAAGGAGCAGAACCAGCATGGCTGAGCACAGGCGACAGAACACAAGGGTTAGAATTAAAGGAATAGATCTGATATGGAGTCAGGTTTGTTCTTCTCTGTTGCAGGTTGCGTCAGCTTCTCTTTCTGCCTAATCCAACTTCTTCACCAGGTGTGGTTCCCAAGGGCACTTCTTCTTTCTTTTTATTTATTTATTTATTTACTTACTTACTTACTTACTTATTTATTTATGGCTGCACTGGGTCTTCGTTACTACGCCTGGGATTTCTCTCATTGCAGTGAGCGTGGGCTACTCTTCATTGCTGTGTGGGGGGTTCTCGTTATGGTGGTTGTCTTTGTTGCACAGCACAGGCTCTAGGCACATGGGCTTCAGTAGTTGTGTCATGCAGGCTCAGTAGTTGTGGCACATGAGCTTAGTTGCTCCGCAGCATGTGGGATCTTCCCAGACCAGGGCTCAAACCCATGTGCCCTGCATTGGCAGGCGGATTCTTAACCACTGCACCACCAGGGAAGTCCCAAGGACACTTCTTAATAAATACTCCAAACTCTTAAAGTCTGCTTATCAGGGAACCCAATCTGTGTACCATTTAATATCTTTCCTATTACTTAAAGTTTTTCTTTAAATCAACACAAGTTTTTTTTGTGAATGAATTTATTATAAAAGAAAATCACTAAAGGTCTCCTATTCTAGCAAAACAGTGGTTTAATCCAATATGAAAATCCTACTGCTTACAAATACCTAAAAATGACACCTAATATATGCCAAAACACTTCTTTTAAATGAAGACCTGGGCTCACAAGAAACTGAAATCCCCAGGTGCTAGAAATAATGAAAAATAAGCATGTGAGTTGATGTTTTGGCAAGCTGTGATCAGAGCTGGTAATGGATGAGCCTTGGATTTTAAATCCCAGGCTGGGAAAATAAAAAAGACATAAAGATCTTTGACAAGAGAATTGAGATGAAGGGTTATGAATAAAACTAAGAGTCTCATAGAGCTGTGCATACAGTGAAAGGGGAGATTAGGAAAAAACAACAAACCACCCACCATTATGTGTAAATATCAAGGAAGCTTTTCCTCCACTTAGACTCTCACAGGGAAAAACATGTTCCTGGAAAATAACCTACACAATATCCCTGCACCTTATACAGATTTGAATTTGAATTTATGCCACCTGATTTTTGTGTGTGTGTGAACACTTTCAAACCAATATGTTCACATACACAAATTTCTTTCCACCAATAAGACGATAAATCTGGAAACCTGACAGAAGCAATACAAAATAACTTTGGGGAAACAATCCCACAATTCCTACATTAAAAGCCTTGTTGGGGAGGTGGAGTCAAGATGGCAGTGTGGGAAGACGTGGAGTTAGTGTCTCCCCACAACTAGGGTGCCTGACGGCTGCTGGTGGGAGACCCTGATGCCCAAGGAGACGGGGGGAACCCCCAAGTGAACTGGCTTGGTTCACAAGCCAGGGGTCATGCAGAAGCTCCTGCAGTGGGTGCTCTCAGTCCGAACCACTGGACTAAGAGAGAACCTCAGACTCCAGGGGAATATTTGTCGGAGTGAGGTCTCACAGAGGTCCTCATCTCAGCACCAAAACGCAGCTCTACCCAACAGCCTAGAAACTCCAGGGTTGGAGGCCTCAGGCCAAACAACCAGCAAGACAGGAACAAAATTCCACTCATAAAAAAAGGAAAAAAAAAATGAGACGGCAAAAAAATATGTCATAGATGAAGGAGAAATGTAAAAACCTATGTGACCAAATAAATGAAGAGGAAATAGGCAATCTATCTGAAAAAGAATTCAGAGTAATGATAGTAAAGATGATCCAGAATCTCGGAAATAGAATGGAGACATGGATTGAGAAAATACAAGAAATGTTTAACAAAGATCTAGAAGAACTAAAGAAAAAACAAACAGAGGTGAACAACACAATAACTGAAATGAAAAATACACTAGAAGGAATCAGTAACAGAATAACTGAGGCAGAAGAACGAATTAAGTGAGCTGGAAGACAAAATGGTGGAAATAACTGCCGAGGAGCAGAATAAAGAAAAAAGAATACATAGAATGGAAGACAATCTCAGAGACCTCTGGGACAGCCCTAAACACACCAACATTCGACTTATAGGGGTCCCAGAAGAAGAAGAGAAAAAGAAAGTGTCTGAGAAAATATTTGAAGAGATTATAGTGGAAAACTTCCCTAACATGGGAAAGGAAATAGTCACCCAAGTTCAGGAAGCACAGAGAATCCCATACAGGATAAACCCTAGGAGAAACACACCAAGACACATATTCATCAAACTAACAAAAATTAAATTCAAAGAAAAAATATTAAAAGCAGAAAGGGAAAAACAAAAAATAATATACAAAGGAATCCCTCTAAGGTTACCAGCTGACTTTTCAGCAGAAACTCTGCAGGCCAGAAGGGAGTGGCAGGATATACTTGCAGTGATGAAAGAGAAAAACCTACAACCAAGATTACCCAGAGGATCTCATTCAGATTCAATGGAGAAATCAAAAGCTTTTCAGACAAGCAAAGCCTAAGAGAATTTAGCACCACCAAACCAGCTTTACAACAAATCCTAAAGGAACTTCTCTAGGCTGGAAACACAAGAGAAGAAACACACCCACAGAAACAAACCCAAAACAATTAAGAAAATGGTAATAGGAACATACATATTGATAATAACCTTGAATGTAAATGGATTAAATGCCCCAACCAAAAGACACAGACTGGCTGAATGGATACAAAACCAAGACCCTTATATGCTGTCTACAAGAGGCCCACTTCAGACCTATAGACACATACACACTGAAAGTGAAGGGATGGAAAAAGATATTCCATGCAAATGGAAATCAAAAGAAAGCTGGAGTAGCAATACTCGTATCAGATAAAATAGATTTTAAAATAAAGACTGTTACAAGAAATAAGGAGGGACACTATATAATGATCAAAGGATCAATCCAAGAAGAAGATATAACAATTATAAATGTTTATGCACCCAACATAGGAGCACCTCAATACATAAGGCAAATGCTAACAACCATGAAAGGAGAAATCAACAGTAACACAATAATAGTAGGGGGCTTTAACACCCCACTTATACCAATGGAGAGATCATCCAAACAGAAAATTAATAAGGAAGCACAAGCTTTAAATGACACAATAGACCACATACATTTAATTGATATTTATAGAATATTCCACCCAGAAGTGGCAGAATACATTTTCTTCTCAAGTGCTCACGGAACATTCTCCAGGATTGATCACATCTTGGGTCACAAATCAAGCCTCAGAAAACTTAAGAAAATTGAAATCGTATCAAGCATCTTTTCTGACCACAATGCTATGAGATTGGAAATCAATTACAGGAAAAAACTGTAAAAAAACACAAACACATGGAGGGTAAACAGCGTCCTACTAAATAACCAAGAGATCACTGAAGAAATCAAAGAAGAAATTTTAAAAATACATAGAAACAAATGACAATGAAAACACAGTGACCGAAAACCTATGTGATGCAGCAAAAGCAGTTCTAAGAGGGAAGTTTATAGCAATTAAGTCTCACCTCAAGAAAAAAGAAAAATCTAAAATAAACAATCTAACCCTACAATTAAAACAACTAGAGAAAGAAGAACAAAGAAAACCCAAAGTCAGTAGAAGGAAAGAAATCATAAAGATCAGAGCAGAAATAAATGAAATAAAAATGAAAACAATAGCAAAGATCAATAAAACTAAAACTGGTTCTTTGAGAAGATAAACAAAACTGATAAACCCTTAGCCAGACCCATCAAGAAAAAAAGGCAGAGGATGCAAATCAATAAAATTAGAAATGAAAAAGGATAAATCACAACAGACACTGCAGAAATACAAAGGATTATAAGAGACTACTACAAGCAACTCTGTGCCAATAAAATGGACAACCTGGAAGAAATGGAGAAATTCTTAGAAAGGTATAACCTTCCAAGACTTAACCAGGAAGAAATAGAAAATATGAACAGACCAATCACAAGTAATGAAATTGAAACTGTGATTAAAAATCTTCCAACAGAGCTTCCCTGGTGGCGCAGTGGTTGAGAGTCCACCTGCCAATGCAGGGGACACGAGTTTGTGCCCCGGTCCGGGAAGATCCCACATGCCACAGAGCAGCTAGGCCCATGAGCCATGGCTGCTGAGCCTGTGCGTCCGGAGCCTGTGCTCCACAACGGGAGAGGCCACAACAGTGAGAGGCCCGCGTACCGCAAAAAAAAAAAAAAAAAAAAAGGTGAAAAACCTAGTTGCAAAAGTATATACAATATGATGCTATTTATATAAAGTATAGAAATAATATTGGGTATATATATGTAGTAAAATAGCTACATAGCAACTTCAGGACAATAACCCCTCTGAAGAGGGAACAAGGAGAAAGGATGCTGGGAGGAGGCTTGGGTGTTTCTGGACATTCTGTTTCCTTAGAGTTGATACCTAAAACAAACAAGGCAAAATGTCACCATCTGTTAAACTGTGTGTGTGAGGGGGGAGGGTTATAGTGTGTTTCATTTTCTGGATTTTTTTATATGTTTAAAATATTTCATGTTTAATGTCAGATAAATGAAGTATTACTATAAATAAACAACTTTAAAATATTTATAACAAATTACAATAAATTTATTTTTAAAATATATTTAGGACCTAGTTTTCATCATTTGATAGTAACTTTGCATTTAACACATGAGTCTGCATATTGTGTAGCTCTAAGAAGTAATATGAGCACAGACTCTGGAGTCAGACTGCCTAGATTTGAATCCTTGTCTACTGGGTACCAGCTATATGACCTTGGGTAGGTTACTTAACCTCTCTGTGCCTACATCACCTCATCTGTAAAATGGGAATGATATAGCACCTTCCTTTTACAGTCAGTGAGAAAATTACCTGGGACCCAAGTGCTTTATAAATATTAGCTCCTATTTATAACTATATAGATATATATTATTTTTGATTCTTCACTTGTTTTATAACCCATATTTCTTTCTGCTAAATTAAGAGTTTTAGATTGTGAAATCTGTCAGAATCCCTCTTATTTCAAGCTTTGCTTAATAGATACTTAAAGAGAAAAAAATTTTTTTTCTATTGATAATTTGTCTACCATTTCTAAGAAATACCACTGGAGGTATTGATATCTGAGGACAATAATCTGGGGACAGAATGAATAAACTTGACTGTTGTGAATATCTGTGTTCTATTCAAGTGTATTTGAATTGATCACATCTTCATCTGACTAAACTCTGCTGAGTCATTCTTTCTTGGATGGAATGTTATTTTTAGAAATGGATCGTTATTCTCCCTCCTATCTTAGATTGTATCTTTCTAGCAGACATTAAGGGCAAATGTGAAGAGCTCTTCTGATGCATTATTCAGAAAATCAGAAACTGAAGTTGGTTTATATTAAAGACAATTAAAATTAGATAGATGCAGTGTCTATGGAGGCAAGATTTTCTGCAGGGCAAAGATTTTCCCATTTTATCTTTTTGCATCATTTTAATGGTGAAAGCACCTGACTTTTAGTCAGACTAAAAGACATTCATCTCCTTTAACTCTCAATGTCAAGACATTCTTTTAACTCTCAGTGATCCTTTATGTGGTTCACAATGTAACTATAATTTGAGATTCAAAATAATGAATTTATTATTCTTTTTCCTTTTATTTTTCTAGATAATTTAGATGGTATTTATATACTTAAATTTAAGTGCTAAAGTTCTAGATTTTCTGGTGAAACATACAAGAAAGTGAGGAATGCAGGCTAGGGCAAGGGAAGGAGCTGAGCAAAGATAGAGTTTCAGAAGCTTAGGGCTTTGAAGGACAAATTGCCCTGGAGGATTGCCCCCTTCACATAGGCAAGGGGGCTGGGCTTTTTTACTCCTACATCAATCAGCCAATGGCTATAGGCCACCAGCACTTGGAGGGTTAAATATATATGTTGAAAGACTTTGCTTTACTTGCTGGACCTCCTTGACTCCAATCAACTTCGTCTCTATTCAAACTCCAAAACAATTGTCTCTGATCAGAGCCATCTTCCTGCCACTTCTATTCTCTCTCTTTCTCCTACCAAACCTGCCTTCACCTTCACAATGACCTCAGTTCCCTCCTCCCTCTCCTTCTTCACCCCTCTGTCCACTCTCCTCAGTATCACTTACTTCCGTAGCCAGCTTTGACTGCATGACCAGCCGTGACACTCAAGCTCTCATTCTTCAAGATACACTGCTCCCCCCCAGTTCATTTGCATAGACTGTTTCCTCCAAATGGAACACCAGTTTCATCTTCATGGCCTGACAAATTCCTACCTACGTTTTAAGAACTATCTAAAGTGCCATTTCATCTGTGAAGATTTCTTTATTTCACAAAGCCAGAGTAAGGGGCATGAAGTGGGTGGGCATTTGCTGTTTGTGGGCTTCCCATCATCCATTTTACCCCTCTCACCATCCCAATTTACTCTGAGGAATTAGGTCTTCCCCAATGGATACATTTTTATAGGAAGGTAATGAGAAGCCTTGTTTTCCCTGCTAGACCCATCAGATTCATCATGGAGTCTTCCTCAACAGAGAGAGGAAGGTCCTAAAAGGATTGGATTCTAGTCCATCCCAGTAGCAATGTCTGCCTCTGCTTCCAGAGATACTTTGATTCCTGATCAACCCCATTGAGTCTATGAACCTCCTAATAAGTTCCTTTGGCCTAAGTCAATCAGATTGGGTTTCTGTTGCTTACAAACAAAGAAGCCTCCTTCACTCCCACAGTGCCTTCTTATGTAGTGCCTACCACATGGCCTTGTAATTTTTGGTAAACATGTTTGTCTCCACCAGGCTAAGGCACAATATCTAGCATCGTGTCTAACACATGGTATCAGTTCATACCTATTAAATGAACGAGTAAACGTATGAAAGAGAACAAGTTGTCTCCAGCTTTCCTTCTTCTCATTAATATCTGAAACAGGCAAGTGGGCCACTTTTGTTCTAAAGATTTGCTTCTAGTCATTATGAACAAGAGGATTCTGTATGAATTCCACAATGACAAGTGACAGAAATTAAGAAATAGACTTGATTAGAGAATTTTACAACTGAAGTATGAGCAGGAGAAGGCATAGATTCCCATTTCTCCCACCATCTCACAGAAAGGTAATCTGGGTCCAGGTATTTCTGGACACATGCAAGGTCTATCTACTACACTGTACTTTGAGTACAATCATGAGAAAGTGACCTTGTCAGAGGTGAGCTACTTGGGTATCCAGCTGCCTGGGAAAGTCAGATGTCCAGCACCTGGAGACCTTGGGGGGCCATAGGAAATTTCAGTCCCTCTTGCTTTTAGAAGGTAGCCACTGATCTGATCAGAAACTGAGTTTGGGTGCATCCTTTCTCACAGGGAGAAGGGACAGCTTGTTTTCCTTGTGATCTGGAGTTGGCATCAGTATTAGTTTGCTATGGCTGCCAAAACAAAATACCATAGGCAAGGTGGCTTACACAGCAGAAATTTATTTTCTCACAGTTCTGGAGGCTGGAAGTCCATGATCAAGGTGTTTCAGGGTTGGTTTCATTCTAAGGCTTCTTTCCTTGGCTTACAAAGGGTCACCTTCTCAATGTGTCCTTACATGATCTTTTTTCTGTGCCCGCATGCTCCTGGTGTTTCTTTTGCTTATAAGGATACCTGTCGTATTGGATTAGGGCCCCACCCTAATGGCCTCATTTAATCACTACTTTAAAGACCTCATCTCCAAATAAGGCTACATTCTGAGGTACTGGGGGTTGGGACTTCAATATATGAATTTTGAAGGACACAATTCAGCCCATAACAGTCCCCAAGTTAGATAGGGAGTAATGATAATAAGACTGCAGAAGTAATAAAGTGTCTAGACCTCTCTACAAATTATATGTCTGACAAACACTGAAATACAAATTCATCTAGTTGGAGCACTTTCCACAATTATTGCTGCCTTAAATACTTCTCTGGCACACCTATTCGCCCTTTTGTTCCTGATGCTCATCCGCACCACTTCTAGCTAGTCACCTTAGAGCCCCTACCAGTACAAAACAGTTGGCCGTTCAAAGGACTCCAGAGTCATGAAGGTTCTTTGCATCAACTTCAGAATGGTCTCCTCAAATGCACGAATCATTTCCTGACTGTAATTTTCCCCAAATTTGGAAATCATTAAACCATAAAAAGAAAATCAAAGTGTTGTCAAGATAACTTTTTCTGATAATTGAGCCCTCTTGTGTTAAAGAAAACTTGTATTTTAATACATTTGGAAAAGCAAAAAGAAAATTACACGTAAAGGTAAAAGCCATGGTTAGAAATCTGTAGTGGTAAAATCATTTCTCATATGTATATGGATGCAGAGTCAACCTTTCAAAATTTATTCTCACTAATTGAAAGCATGTTAATAAGAGCAATTGCTATTCCAAACACAGATGAGTAGATTTTTCCCATTATTTTTCCTTTTTAATCATAAGTATAGGTAATGTACAACCCAAAGCAGAAATTAGACACAAAACTTGTCCGGTGTTACTAAATTGATTGGATAACTTGAAGCATTCAAAATAATTGTAAACTGGCTTTTAAGTTTTTTGTGTTTGGGTTTTTTCGTTTTGTTTTGTTTTGTTTTTTTGCAGTACGCGGACCTCTCACTGCTGTGGCCTCTCCCGTTGCGGAGCACAGGCTCCCCATGCACAGGCTCAGCGGCCATGGCTCACAGGCCTAGCCACTCCGCGGCATGTGGGATCTTCCTGGACCGGGACACGAACCCATGTCCCCTGCATCGGCAGGCGGACTCTCAACCACTGCGCCCCCAGGGAAGCCCCCAGGGTTTTTTTTTTTTAATTTACAAAAGAAAGTGGACAACTCTGATGTCAGGAAGAAGAAAAACAAGAAGCACTTTAAAAGTTCTTTGTTGTCTTGTTAATGAGGCATCAAATCCCAGAATGCCTCTCCTTTAAAATGACTTCAGCAATCTTCAGAAAGAAAAATGGAGCTGGAGGAATCAGGCTCCTGGACTTCAGACTATACTACAAAGCTACGGTGCCAGACAGTATGGTACTGGCACAAAAATAGAAATATAGATCAAAGGAACAGGATAGAAAGCCCAGAGATAAACGCACACACATATGGTCACCTTATTTTTGTTAAAAGAGGCAAGAATATACAATGGAGACAAGGCAGCCTGTTCAATAAGTGGTGCTGGGAAAACTGGACAGGTACCTATAAAAGAATGAAATTAGAACACTCCTTAGCACCATACACAAAAATAAACTCAAAATGGATTAAAGACCTAAATGTAAGGCCAGACACTATAAAACTCATAGAGGAAAACACAGACAGAACACTCTATGACATACATCACAGCAAGATCCTTTTTGACCCACTTCCTAGAGAAATGGAAATAAAAACAAAAATAAACAAATGGGACCTAATGAAACTTCAAAGCTTTTGCACAGCAAAGGAAACCATAAACAAGACAAAAAGACAACCCTCAGAATGGGAGAAAATATTTGCAAATGAAGCAACTGACAAAGGATTAACCTCCAAAATTTACAAGCAGCTTATGCAACTCAATATCAAAAAAACAAACAACCCCAATCCAAAAATGTGCAGAAGAGCTAAATAGACATTTCTCCAAAGATATACAGATTGCCGACAAACACATGAAAGAATGCTCAACATCACTAATCATTAGAGAAATGCAAATCAAAACTACAATGAGGTATCACCTCACACCAGACAGAATGGCCATCATCAAAAAATCTAGAAACAATAAAGCTGGAGAGGGTGTGGAGAAAAGGGAACACTCTTGCACTATTGGTGGGAATGTAAATTGATACAGCCACTATGGAGAACAGTATGGAGGTTCCTTAAAAAACTACAAATACAACTACCATATGACCCAGCAATCCCACTACTGGGCATATACCCTGAGAAAACCATAATTCAAAAAGAGTCATGTACCACAATGTTCACTGCAGCTCTATTTACAATAGCCAGGACATGGAAGCAACCTAAGTGTCCATCAACAGATGAATGGATAAAGATGTGGCACATATATACAATGGAATATTACTCAGCCATAAAAAGAAATGAAATTGAGTTATTTATAGTGAGGTGGATGGACCTAGAGTCTGTCGTACAGAGTGAAGTAAGTCAGAAAGAGAAAATCAAATATTGTATGCTAACACATATATATGGAATCCAAAAAAAAAAAAAGGTTCTGAAGAACCTAGGGGCAGGACAGGAATAAAGACACAGACGTAGAGAATGGACTTGAGGACACAGGGAGGGGGAAGGGTAAGCTGGGACGAAAGTGAGAGACTGGCATGGACTTATATATACTACCAAATGTAAAATAGATAGCTAGTGGGAAGCAGCCACATAGCACAGGGAGATCAGCTCGGTGCTTTGTGACCACCTAGAGGGGTGGGATAGGGAGGGTGGGAAGGAGCCACAAGAGGGAGGAGATATGGGGACATATGTATATATATAGCTGATTCACTTTGTTATGAAGCAGAAACTAACAAACCATTGTAAAGCAATTATACTCCAATAAAGGTGTTAAAAAACTTAAAAAGAAAAATAAAATAAAATGACTTCAGATGTGGTTCACCTAATCAGAGGTTTCAGTGAATGTCATAATTGACTTCAAGAGGCACTGTGATACTATGGAGGGGTGTGTGTGTGTGTGTGTGTGTGTGTGTGTGTGTGTGTGTGTGTGTTGGGGTGGGGTCTCTAAAGCAGACTCTCCTTCTAACCAGCTTTCCCCATCTGTAAACTGGTGATATGTTTTGAAAATTGTGAATTGTTATATAAATGTTTTAAAATATTATTATTGTAGCAGGTAAATTCCTGTTTCTTTATTTTCCTTAAATACTATAAAATGTACTCTGAGTCTCCATCCCACAAGGCAAATTATTATTGGTACTCTCTCTGTGTGTCTTCTCCAAGGTCCAAAGTGTGTCTTGGCACACGTACTCTGCCCCCTTATTCCTGATGCTCATCCTCAACAGTTCTCAGGCTAGAAAAGTCTGAGAAAGGTTCTGGGGAGGAGGAGGGAGCCTTGGGTAGAGCAAAATTTTCAGGGAGATTCTCTCCTCCAATCCTAGGTACACAATGGTCATCTTGGAGATGCCCATTGCTCATGAAATCTTAAGGTTCAGACAAGGGATCTGAGAGCTGAGAGCCTGGTGTCTAAGATCCAGCCTGTAGAATACACCAGGCAACCCCTTCCCTTAGAGGCCTTGCTTCCTGTCTTCTGCTTGTAGGACTTTGTACCCTCTTCCCAGACCGGGAACACCTCTCTCCCTCCTACCATCAGAAACATCTGTCTGTCTCCTCTACCCTCCAAGACCCTTCACAAAATAGAGGAAGAGAGTACTTTTGTAGGCAGCTTCTACCATCTGACCAAAGGTGAGGTGATCTTGAAATGCAGAGGTTAGAAAATGAGAGAGAACCCCAAACTAATATTCCAGCACATTATTTTTAAAATATAAACACAAAAATAATGTTATTTGTCCTTGTTGTTCCATATACAGTAAAAAAGCAAACAAAGAATATTTTCACAGATGAAGGAGACCAGCTTTTTAAGATGGGCATCAGGATCCTCCAGCAGTCTAAAAGCCGAAAACAAAAAGCAGAGTAAGTCCATCCAGCTACTTAAGCCAAGTTCAATTTCCATGTTGAGAAAAAGGAGCAATCCAAAATCTAATTTGTCATTAAAAGCTTATTGGTATAACAAGTAAGCATATTTGCCTGTAAGCTTTTGTTTTTAAAAGGATCAAATGGTGTTTAAAGAATCCTACAAATTATCCAGCCTACAAATGAAAGGACTATGTGTGAAATTGCAGTCCCTACACATTAAATGAAAGGCAGAATGAAGGCACTAATCTGAGCATTCAGGCAAAAATATTCTGTTTTGGCTTTAATTGATACAAATGAAATAAAACATGTATTATTTGAATTAGAGAAGTTATTGTTTTAGAATGCTTTATTCTGCCTAACAGCATTTGTACATCACTTTATGGTTTTCAGAGCACTTTCGTGCATGTGACACCATTTTATCCCCAGAACAGACTTATGAGTTAAGAAGAGTTTCATTTTTCCCCCTTTAAAAAGTTGAGAACAGAGATTCAAGGATGTTAAAAGTGAGGTGATCACAAATGCACAGCTGGGAGGTGACCAAGCCGTGGCCACATGGTCTCACACCATGTCCATTGTTTCTCTTTTCACTTGCCTACTTTGTCTAAATGGGAGGCAGAAATATCTTCTCCCCCCAGGAGAGGGGCACAACTTGAGGTCCTATCAAGTCTCTAGTTAAAACCTTGGGATCACACTCTGGCTCTGCCATTACTTGTGTGATCCTGAGCAAGTTACTTAACTGCTTCGTGCCCTGGATAATGCAATCAAGCTCTTAGAACAATGTCCTTAGTAATAAGGAGACAAGTGTTTGTTATTTTTATCTCTAGTCCTCTAAATGGTAAGTGGAAGGTGTGGAAGAGAAGGCAAGTGTGTCTTGAACCATAACAGAAAGAATGGACTCTGAACCCCCGACAAGGAGACTTCTTTTGTTTTCACACAAATTAGGCATACCAGCCCCACGGGAAGCATCCCAGAGCTGTAGTAACCAGCCCGAGGCAGGCAGCCGCAGAGTCCATGAATTCTTTCTGAAAACTCAAAGCCTTTGAGAAGAGCCTAAGAGTGTAGAGGATGAGGGTGGGGGTGGGGCACTCAAGTGTGAACCTGGTTATAAAAACGTCACAACGTCCATTTTTCAAGGTCCTTCTTTGTGTTAATGTTGTAGGCATTTATGTGTGAGATATTACTCATTGCTCACAATGATACTGTAAGACATAAATTATTAACCCCAAATTATGGAGGAGGAAATGGAAGGTCAAAAAGATTCTGATTTTTCCAAAGTGACAAGAAGAAGGAAGTAAGGGATTTGGTCCTCTCTCTAGGGAAAGTTAAATTAGAAGCTCTTTATAGGGCAAAAGTGCAGGACCATCCAGCAGTGCAGGAACCTTCATGCCTACCTGGTGTCATTCAATCTCAGGTTATTCTTTCCCAGTCTATCCTGCTCCAGTCCTTGCCCAAGAATCCGAGAAGAACAGCTTATTTCTGTAGCAGCATAGATACATGAGAGGGTACATGAATCTGAGTCTCCTGACCCTTCAGCATGTGTAGCAGTGGAGACCTGAAACCAAATATGTTCATAACAAAAGACCCTAGGAGTTTGTGGGCAAGATGGGTGAAATTCCTTCAGTTTTCAGGATGGTCTGCTCTCCACTTAAGCCAGTTACATCTAATATAGCCATCTTTAAGATTCTGGTCAGACCAAAGAGGAATCATATCCCTCCTATTCATCTTCTACCCTACCCCCTCCTTGCTTCACTGCTTCTCAGATGAGTGTAGCATAAGTTAGAGGGGCTAGTAGAATTTTTGGCTCATCCACACCCACATCTTGGTCTAATTCATTTATTCTGTCTCTTCATATATAGGAAAGGAAAATTGTTGAACAAGTCAGTGCTGTTAGAAGTACAGATGTTAAGCAAGCATATGTCAGGGAAACACAAACTTGTCTGAAGGAGTCAAGAAACCTCTATGACATCCCGGGTTAACTGTCATTAAGAATTACTCCCCATCAGTGAAGAAGCTGTGAAGATAAGCTCCTGCCCCACACCAAGTTTCTGATGTGTCCTAGAGATGCATTTAGCCTCCTCCTTCCCCAGCACCCAACCAAGCATCCAATGCCAGATCCTTTAGAGACAATCCAGATACCTAACTGAACTTTCTTTTGGAGATCTGCCCCTGCAGCCCAGTTTCTCCTACTTTTTCACTCTTGGTGATTGCAGTCCAGATCTTAATCCCACAAACTTTACCAACACCTTTCTCCTGCCCTTGGCCCTGCTTCTGGTATTCCATATATCACCTTGGACTTTCCTGACAGGGGACCTAAGTACCCACCCCTCCCTCAGAATCAAAGATACCTAGAGGGGTTGGTTTTGCAAACTTTTGCTGCCCTCTGGGACCAGCGACTGGATATACTGCTGGCCCCTGTAACCCATCTCAGGTTTCTCTGCCCTGGACCATGTCGGTGCCCTTCTAGTCCCAGCAGACTATGTGGTTGCAGCAGCAAACCATGCAACAGAAGAGCTCCCAGGAGTCTGTATCCTGTTGCCATGCCCATCCCTTGATGCCAGACATTTGAATTCATTGACCTTTGAGACCTTCTATTTTATTATTTGCTTTCTGGTCCCCAGAACCTCTGCTTGCTTTGACCATGGCTAATTTCTTGCTTGATCTCCTGGCTTCTTTTTGTCCCACTGGGGTCTTCTCTCTGTTTGCCATCCAGGACCCTAATGCGTACCTGGATGTCACTCATCCTGGCCTTTTTGGCCCATTCTGTTCTGCTCCAGCTTTTGACCAAGAGCAGCTTATTCTAGCATCAGCATGGGTAGGGGTATATAAAGCTGAGTCTCCTGATCCTTCTGAATTGGAAGCTGTGGTAGATTTGTGTGTTTGTTCCTGTATTTGAGTCAAGGTCACAGGCTTGACTGATCTTACTGCTACCAAAAAGGAAGTTATAAGAGTAAAAATAAATCCCCAAAGCACTCTCTGTCTCCAACACAAGTTTTGACCTTGCAAGTCTCTCCATCATTACTTGCTACACAGATCAAGTCCGGGTGACTTCTGACCAGGACTCATGAAATGCACTGTGAGGCAATCCTCTGGCATCTATATTGGTAATCACTAAACTTTATGTGATTTACCCACTAATTATAGGAGAAAAAGTACCATGCTATAAAACTTTAGAATCTATGCAACAGTCCTAGTAATAATAATAGCTAGATTTATTGAGTGCTTACTCTGTATCAGGCAGTATGCCAGGCACTTCACATGGATTATCTCATTGAATCTTCCCAGCAACCCTATGAAGTAAGTGCTCTTATTATCCCCATTCCATAGATGAGAGAGGCACAGAGAAGTTAAGTAACTTGCCTGAAGCTCTCAAACTAAATTAGTGGTAGAGCCAGGATTTGAACCCAGGCATTCAGACTCTAGAGCCCTAAAAACCATTAAGGTTTTGTTTGGTTATTGTTTTCCCACACAGTCTGTCTTTGCTGTGCTGAATAATATGTTCTGTTTTAGAAATTTATTTTGGAATATAAAGGAACTGTTCTCATGATAGTAACTTCCAAGATGACATTCCAGTTTTGATTATTTTTAATTGATTTTGATTATATTGTTATGTATCTCACAGTTCATTTTATAAATCAAATACTCATAATTAATGGGAGTTGCCATGGGAGAGTTCACTATTTTAAGACAAGTGCCCCAATTTTTCACTTTACTTGGTCTATAAGCTTGAAGCATGATATAGCCTAAATATTTCTACTTTTCAGCAGCTTCATTATTTGTCAGATATATTTGAAATTATAATCTTAGACTGACCTAGGGCTGAAAAAAATCTACTGGTCTAGAAATGTAATGGACTTTAGCCAAACTGTATTGTTAGTAGCAACATCAACCAGGTCCTACTTGTTAGAGAGAAGCAGTACGAAGGAGGGAGCAGCAATTTTCATTTTTGATAATCACACTTCTAACTCCGTATTCTTCAAACAGAGCCTACAAACTCTTTGCTAAAGCATCTGACATGGGAAACTTGAAAGCTATGGAGAAAATGGCTGATGCTTTGCTATTTGGAAATTTTGGCATGCAAAACGTAACAGCAGCTATCCAATTATACGAGTCCTTGGCTAAAGAAGGATCATATAAAGCCCAAAACGTGAGTTTTGAAAGAAAATTAAACTTTAAATAGCTACATCCTGAAATAATTATAGACAAATAACATGTGAGAGGAGCTGAGCCTCTACTGCATGAGCCCAGGCCTAGGAAAGTTACTGTAATGCACTGAGTGTAATGTTCCATCAGGGCAGGAACGAGCAGGAGCCCGGGGCAAATTCTTCTAGCTCTTGAGTGACTTTCAGGAATGGAACAGAGCTGCTCTCTAATCCACCTTCCCACCATCCATGTCCATGTGTGTGTTTTGAAATAATGTGAGAACTCTGAACCCCTAACATAGTTAACTTTTATATAAAATATATTCACCTATGCAAAGAAATATGGAACTAAATCTCCTACCTTAGGATGCCTGGTTTTTACACTTCAAGTATTTTATTAACTATATATATTTCCTTTTCTATTTTAATATGTGTATTTCATTTTAGTCCAAGAATAACATAAGCATTTCATAGAAAATCTGGAAAACAGAAAAAAAAAAAAAAAAAGTCCTTCACAAGCCAACCATCCTGACTCAACTACTGTTAGGACCGCTTTGTATTTCTGTTTGGCTTCCTCCTTTCTTTTTAAAAACATCATCATAATCACATGTATTATGATTATGATGTATCATTTTGTTTCTGGCTGCTTTCACTTAATGCTATAGCAAAAGTATGTTTTCATGTTGCTGGTCTTCTTAATGAAAACATTTCTTTCTGATCACAAAAGAAATTTATGCTGATTACAAGAAAACCCGGCGAATTCAGAAATTATGAGGAAGACACTAAAAGTTGTCTAAAAGCGTTTCCCATAGATCATTTTTGTTTCCATCCAGTAAAGTGTACAAGCTAAGCTTTGGAGTCAGGCAGATCTAAGTTCAAATGCACTCTACCGCTTGCTTATTGGATAACTACTTAACAAAACCCTTTCCCCTTCATCTGCATGAGAATTTGACCTTTGGTTCACTCTCTACTTCTGTTTCCCTGGTAGTGTGATAGGAGTGAAATGTTAACTATGTTTCTAGGTAGTATTGCTATTGTTGAAATGACCTCTACTTGGTAAGCTACCTTTGGACTGGGAGAAACTGTCATGAACTATAATACCTGATGGTGGTGATGATTCTTACCAGGATCCTGGACACTATGCCTATGGAGTTGTTACAGGGGAAATATGAGGCTTTTATGTCAGGGTGCCTGTTGCACCACCCAATGTGGATCTCATCCCCTTGTGTCTGAGTCATCTGAGGGACCAAAGATGAGGGCTGCTGGAGGACTATGTGACCTGCTGCAAGGACTCCCACAGAAAGGAGGCCTGATGCTGCCCTGCTGGCAAACTGTGATTCCTGTGCTACATCTACCTGAAGAAACTGGTGGCATGTGTAGCCTGTGGGAGTCTTGTGAGTCTGCATATTTATTTGAACCAGAAGTTGGACGAGAGGAACTCTAATGGGTGGGGTAACCTCTCTAATTTTCACCTGTAGAGTTAGGATAATGATAAAACACCAGGTTCTATGTCTCTCTGGTTCACTGCTATGTCTCTAAAAATTTAGTGCAGTGCCTGGGACAAAAAATATTACCTGAATGCTGAATTAATTCATGATGAATGAATTAATGGAGTTGTGAGGATTAAAATAATGTGTGAAGGCACTTAATCCCATACCTGGAACTTTATAATCATTCATCATAAAAGGTATAATTGCAATTATTACTCTTACTATTATTCTTCTAGAATTTTTCCTATAAGTATGTAGAAAAATTTTTACAAAAATGAGACATACTTTAATTGCTGTTTCCTAATCTGCTCTTTACTCAATAATATATCACAGATATCTTTCCCTGTGAATATATCCCATATTTGGTTAATCAAAAATATAAAGTTCCAAAACAGACCAAATGTTACCATCATGACCACCACAACAAATAATGTCACCTAATTCCTTTCTAAACTACTGAATATGTGCTTTATTTGTTATTGGGTATATTAATTAATTAATTAAGTCAACAGTTGTTTCTTGGACACTTGCTATGTACCACACATAATCCTGTTGATGGGGAGAAAAAGATTAATAGGCCAAAGTCCTCATGGGCCAATCTGAAATATAAACAAATAATTTCAGCATAATTTAGGTGGCCTAGAGTTAAGGTGTGTATAAAGTGCTTTAGGCACAGAAAAGGGTCTGACTGGTTTTGCCTGAGGCAGGTAGGGAAGGCTTCAAGGAAGAAGCGACATTTGCTCCCAGTCTAGAATATTGGATACAGGCAACATGAAGGATTTGTCTATATTTGAATAAAGTATTTGATGCAAGGGTCAAAGTACTACTCTCAGAAAAAAAAATTCCAAATTAACATAATTGGTAGATAAAACATATGGATTTTAAAGCCGAAATCAGAGTTTCACTCCACATACTCTAGTTAGAATAGTTCTATCGCATGGCCCCAGACCTCCTGTCTATTTATGTGTGTTTGGTCTCAGGAGGACAAGAGGACAAAATGCGGGTGAGGACAGACTTATCACCTGAAAGGCTGACATTGACCTGATATGCAAAATTCAGCCACACTGTATATTGAAATGCTACAACAGTGGTTGGAAAAAGTCTCTGCCCCAAGCTCCTCTTATGCTCTTCCTGACAACCTGAACACCCGTATTCTTCACTTGGACTTCCCCCTCCTCCCTTCAGCTCCCCGTGATCTTGCAGCCAAAGTGTTATCTGGATTGGCAGGGAGCTTACAGGACCCTGTTCCAGTGCTACAGCTGGATTCTATTCTGAAATTAACTATCATCCCTGTCATCACTATAGGAAAATCTGTTTCTGATAGCAAGTCCTCTTGCAGTTGATTTATCTCCTTGTACAAAGAACAATTAAAGATATTCCGTGGTACAAACAATGCTTTGTTCGATGGCTGGTTGCTGCAACAAGGCTGGCCACGTGCCATATTGATCACAGCTCTTTAACAGGACTGGCCAGGTGACCACCTTTCTGTTTGTGCCAGCCTGATATAGGAATCCAGCCGCACTGGTAGGAAATATTGCTGGGAACTGCGAGGACAATGTAGCAACAGAAATGTGGCTGAAGAAGCTGAAATGTATACGGAGAATGATAAAGAGAGGGAGAGAGATAGACATAAAGATAGGGAGAAAGTGAGAATGAAGACAACTATCTCTGGGGGAAAAGGAGAAGAACAATCGGAAATACTGAAATGTTATATAGATGGGAGAAGCCTGGAGTGCCAGAGGGCTAGTAGAGACCTGATTTAACAAAGAAAACAAAAAAGATATGATCTCAGATTCATGCAGGCATTGAGGGGGTGGGGGAAGAAATGCAGTTTCAGGCTATGTATAAAAGGAAAGCTGGATAGAGGAAAAGAGGCATACTTATTTCTTTTCATGCACCTTGAATGGTTCATCTCACAAAAAATCCAAATAAACTAAAAGAAATCCCAATAAGGGCAATAAAAGCAAATAAGATTGTGAACAGACTCCATTGAATTGATTTGCAAAGAATCTGTACCTTCCAAATAATGAAAACTATTCACTAATGGTGTAGTCTTCATGAAAATGGTGAAAATTGAAGAAAGAACAAACAAAAATAAGCCATATTTTAGAGGATGTCATAAGATATTGTAGTATACCAGCTGGAGGTAGATAAATTATGTATTTTTTATTTCTCTGATCCTCATTTAAGGAAGCAGAGATTCAGAATTAGAAAGACTCATTCTTTTCTTGATACTGATGAACTGTTTCAATAGAAAATTTGTCTGTTAATTTGCCAAGCAAGGAGGTAGGGTTTAAACCTCATTTGCTTTGAGAATCAAGAAATGGATCATAAATGGATAACTAATAAGAACCTGCTGTATAAAAGAATAAATAAAATTAAATTAAAAAATTTAGGGCTTCCCTGGTGGCGCAGCGGTTGAGAGTCCGCCTGCCGATGCAGGGGACACGGGTTCGTGCCCCGGTCTGGGAAGATCCCACATGCTGCGGAGCGGCTGGGCCCGTGAGCCATGGCCGCTGAGCCTGCGCATCCGGAGCCTGTGCTCTGCAACGGGAGAGGCCACAACAGTGAGAGGCCCGCGTACCGCAAAAAAAAAAAAAAAAAAAAAAAAAAAAAAAAAAAAAATTTTAAAAAGAAATGGAGCATTCGCATTGTATCACCTTAAAATTAACTTAATCACCACAATGATTATTAGCACTGTGCTACTACTGAAAAAAAAATCATTTTTAGTATCAAATACTCACTTTGATAATTCTAGGATTACCTGTGTAGAGCATTTATTTTTGATGTTAATCATCTTTTTGTATTAAGGGTGCAAAAAGGATCTGAGTTTTCCATCAGTGTTGATTCACACTTCTGTTTGGCATGGAATTTGAGCTAAAAGTAATGACCACAGGTGCTTTCAAGCCCCGTACAACAATTATAATAATTAAATGCTTACCTTTTTTCTCTTTTAATAATTCCTTATATAAAGAGAAAAAGGAGGAACATTTAATTTTTAAGTTGTTATTATGGAACCTGAGTAATTTGCTTTGAAATATACTAAAATATCCTCTACACTTAACTCTTTCCATTCAAATCCCAGTGACTATAACACAGCGCAATGGTTGAGTTCAGAGTATTATAAACAAATCTAATTTGCAGAGCTTGACCTTTTAAAACCACTGAAAGTATCATTGATGTCATCACTATAGTGTAGCTTCTCTTCAACTCACAGCATTTTTTTTCTGGATTAAGATTTAATCATTCTAAGGCTTCCCTGATGGCACAGTGGTTAAGAATCCGCCTGCTAATGCAGGGGACGCGGGTTCAAGTCCTGGTCCGGGAAGATCTCACATGCCGCGAAGCAACTAAGCCCATGCACCACAACTACTGAGCCCGCGTGCCACAACTACTGAAGCCCGCGCACCTAGAGCCCGTGCTCCGCAACAAGAGAAGCCACCCCAATGAGAAGCCCACGCACCACAACAAAGAGTAGCCCCCGCTGGCCGCACCTACAGAAAAGCCCGCGTGCAGCAACAAAGACCCAACACAGCCAAAAATAAAATTAATTAATTAAAAAAAGATTTAATCATTCTATAATCCATTTCATTTCACCTCAGCCTTATCTCAGAAAAGACCAAAGACCAAAAACTGACTACTGTAGAGTTGTTAGGTAACAATGCCTAAGTGTAAAGAAACAGGACAGCCCTGACTATAATTGGCATATTTACTACATGACAGCCCATAACATCATTTGTCCTCCTCTAGTGCCTGCCATGCTTTAAGCAGTGGGGAAAAAAAAAGTTAAGCCCTCCAGATAATTAATTCAAGATCATCCATTGTTATTTTTCTGCTAAAGAGAGAGGAAGCATTCTCTCTGAGTTGATTATTTGAGGCTGGGAAAATCATGGTTTTAGCCCTTTATAGAATGAGCTTTATACAGAGAAAGCTCTCCATCCCAATCACAGAATGGAAATTAACTCCCACACAATCCACTATACAACTTCACGACCTCACAATTTTCTCCAAGAGGATCAGGCCAAAGAGTGTGGTAGGCTTTGCACAAAATGATACACTGTTGGTGAAAACATCTTATAATACAAGCTCAGGCTTCCCTGGTGGCACAGTGGTTGAGAGTCCGCCTGCCGATGCAGGGGACACGGGTTCGTGCCCTGGTCCAGGAAGATCCCACATGCCGCAGAGCGGCTGGGCCTGTGAGCCATGGCCATTGAGCCTGCGCGTCCGGAGCCTGTGCTCCGCAACCAGAGAAGCCACAACAGTGAGAGGCCCGCGTACCGCAAAAAAAAAAAAAAAATATTGCTAAGAGTTGCAAGAAAAATAAATTATTTAGCCAATAATATTGGCTAAAGATATTTTTACAAGGAGCCAATTTAGCCATTTAAAATATAACTACAAGGGTTAGAGGAGTACCAGGATTCCAGACGCTTTCCATTTGTAATAACAGCCTTCATGATCAACTTTCCTGAAAAGGGAGCCTTTGAGACTAAAGAGGAATTGGCAGAATCTTAGATTTTTTTTTAGTTTATGGATTAAGTAGATTACAAATTATAAACCACATATTAGAGCTATTATGCTTTTAAGAACTGAACTTTGCAGTCAATTCCCTAGTTTAAAAAGTAAGATTGTTCTTTATCCTTGAAATTTTAATAAAAAGTTTAAGAAATTATTCATTTTCTGTTTTGATGGAATTATCAGACCTTGTTGTATCTTGATTTTAGGGAGACATTTAACAAAGTCTTGCATCATGTTCTCATGAGCTAGATGAAAAAGTAGAAACGTGGGCTCTGATAATGGTAAATAAAAAGTATAGACTAATAGGTTGATGCCAAGGTGAAAGTAAGTCTGGTAATCTGCCTCAGGACGCTGCCTATGACCCTGTGCTCTTCAAATATTCCATCAGCTATTAAGCTGAATGGCTAATACCAAATTGTTTTTAATTTGAAGCATAGAAAGAAAGGCATATTACCCATGATTTGCATAAGAGTATAGAATGAACTTGTAAAAATGGTGATAGGAATAATAAAGCTACAAATGAGTAGCAACTTGAAAATATTAGGAACACCAAAACAGACTATTACAATTATGTTCTGACAAAAAATAGTGTTATGACTCTATTGAGAAGAGGAGGAAGGAGAAAAACTAAAGTGATGTAGATGACCTAAATCATCATCTATCATCTAGCAAATCTATAGCTAATGTGCAAAATATATAAATTAACAGCAAGTAGTAGCAACTTATCAGGAGTCCTAATGGTGGTAATTATTAGAAGAAAACAGCTAAAATAAGTAAAAGTGGTTATCTCTGAGGAGACAAATAAGGAGTAGCCTAGAAAGGATCAGGGCATTGATATTTGTATTTTAAGCCCTCAGAAGTATTGGAATTTTAATTTTTAATACATATGCATCTCTTAATTTGATAACAAATATATAAAAAGTTAAATTTAGATATTAACTCTCCCCCCCAAAAGGAATTATGCTTAACAACAGAAGTCCTCTCCCACTGAAAAGAAAGAAGAATCTTTAGAAAATGTCAAATTCCGGGTGTGGGGCAAGAAATGTACAAGGTGATGTTGAAACATCTTATCCTACTTGATGGCAAGGATGCTGTCAGAAAATACTAGGATAAGAATTCCCTGGTGGTGCAGTGATTAAGACTCGGCGCTTTCACTGCGGTGGCCCGGGTTCAATCCCTGGTCCGGCAGCTCGAACAACCACGAATTACTAAAGATGGAACAATTGAGCATGAAGATGAATAATGACCACAATGGACTGAAATACCTCAAATGTACTTAAATCCATTAGTTCATAATGATACTTAGAAACAACACTCTTTTTTTAATTTTTTTTTATATTTATTTTTGGCTGTGTTGGGTCTTGGTTTCTGTGCGAGGGCTTTCTCCAGTTGCAGCAAGCGGGGGCCACTCTTCATCGCGGTGCACGGGCCTCTCACTATCGCGGCCTCTCTTGTTGCGGAGCACAGGCTCCAGACGCGCAGGCTCAGTAGTTGTGGCTCACAGGCCTAGTTGCTCTGCGGCATGTGGGATCCTCCCGGACCAGGGCTCGAACCCGTGTCCCCTGCATTGGCAAGCATATTCTCAACCACTGCACCACCAGGGAAGCCCGAAACAACACTCTTTAATCACTTTGGAGGATGTTAGAGAACCAACTCTCATTATTTTGAAAACTGATAAACAGACAGGTTCAAACATTTATTGACTATTCTTCACAAACTATATCTCAGAATATAGGAGACCAAGGGAAGTTTTTCTTTATAAAATTATTCCAGCTAATAAATGAGGAAGGAATGACAGAATTAGATTGGTATCTTTTTGCCACCCCTAATAAGTCAATGGACCTACACAGTGGTCATTACTGGCTGCTAACATCACAAAGCAGAGACAAGAAACTATATACCTCCTGATGGAAATACATAACACTTCCTATGAGACAGTCTTGCCAAACACATTACACCTAAGTTTGATCAAGCCTCTAAATCTGACTGCCAGCCTGTAGAAAATACAGTATTGTGATCAACAAAATCCAGGCTAAGTATAACTCTATAGGAGGAGTGACTGGTTTTTTCAACAATAACAAAAAATTACAAGGAGAAAAGAGATGGATAAGAAACTTAGATATTAAAAAAGACTTGAGACTTCCCACTCAGTTGCAATGTATTGGCCATATCTGGATCCCAATTCAAACAAATTGTTAAAAAAAGAAAAGAAAAAGTTAAAAGAAAAATAAAGAACATTTATAAGGCAGTTGGGTAGATATAGATACTGACTAATGATATTAACAAATTTATATTAATGTTTTTAGTGAATAATGGTATGATTTTTTTTTTTTTTTTTTTTTTTGCGGTACGCGGGCCTCTCACTGTTGTGGCCTCTCCCATTGCGGAGCACAGGCTCCGGATGCGCAGGCTCAGTGGCCATGGCTCGCAGGCCCAGCCGCTCCGCGGCATGTGGGATCTTCCCAGACCAGGACAGGAACCCATGTCCCCTGCATTGGCAGGCGGACTCTCAGCCACTGTGCCACCAGGGAAGCCCTATGATTTTGTTTTTTTAAAGGTTCTTTCTTTCAGAGGCACATACTGAAATATTTACAGATGAAATATATATTGTCCAAGATTTACTTCAAAATAAACTGGATGGCCAGAGAAAATCAGTGTGGATATCAATGAAGCCAGATTGGGCAAACTGACAATGGATAATGATTGGGTGATGGATCATGGGTTTTTTATATTACTTTATTTGCTTTTTCATATTTGACATATTCTGTACTAAAAAGAATACACAGATGGAATAGGTGTTAGACTTGAAGATTAATAACTAAGAGGAAGTGGAATATCTCCACACTCTTCTGGCTTTTGTTGAGCAGTATGGCATTTCCCCCCCCAAAATGGCCACAGTAATATTTCCAGTCCACATGCTATTTCAGACCCCTAATCAACATCATCAAAAAGTAGAGTCTATTTTCCATTTCCTTGTATGCAGGTGGGCTTGTGACTACTTCAAACAATAGAGTTTGCTGTAAGTATTGCTACATCACTTTGAAGGCTAAGTCATAAAAAGGATACAGCTCGGCCTGGCTCCCTCTCTCTCAGGATGCTCACTCCTGGAACCCAGCTACCATGCTGTGAGGAAGCTCATACAACAGGAGAGGCCACATGTTGCTGTTCTGGCCATTAGTCTCTGCAAAGGTCTCAACAAACAGCTAGAATCAACTGCCAGACATGTGAATGAACCAGCATTCAGATTATTGCATCCCTAACCTTTGAGTCTTCCAACTAAGGCTCCCATATCTTGGATCAGAGAAGAGCCATCCCCACTCTACCTTGGCCAAATTTCTGACCCACTGAACCCTTAGCATAATAAATGGTCATTTTATGCCACCAAGTTTCCGGTTAATTTTTTACACAGCCTTATTATTATAGAGCAGACATTTAAAATACCCCTTACTAATGTAGGTAAGAATAGCTGTAAAATAAATGGATTTGTTGAGTTCTTCTTTTTCTTTTGGGCTTTAGGCATTAGGATTTTTGTCTTCTTGTGGAATAGGAATGGAATACAATCAAACTAAGGTAAGGTCATTCTATTTTTTTCTGGAACAAAAATGACGTTTTAAAGGGACACTGAATAGAGGGTCTACTCTTTAACTGAAGGGCTCACTCTAGTGTGGTGGTTAAGAGCACAGCTCAATAGTTAGAGAAGTTTAGGGTCCTAATGCCATTTGTTTCTTAATGTTCCATATTATCAAGTTTCAGATAATATCTACTTCATAAGGGTTTTGTGATGTTTAAATAAAATATCATGTACAATCCCCTTTTCACAGACTCCAGAGCTCAATAAGCCCCCAGTGAATGGCAGCCATCTTTACAGAGGAAGAGAATGAAATTTGTAATTTATTTTGGAGTAGTTCAAGGTTAGGAATAAAAAGGCAATGATTGGGTTTGAGTTTCAAATTTAAATGTCGAATAACCTTTTTTTAAACTTTAGGCACTGATATATTATACCCTTGGAAGCGCTGGAGGAAGCATGATATCCCAGATGATTTTGGTTTGTAATTAAATATTCTTGGGCCCAAATAGGTGTGTTATAAATATAGCATTGTCAAAATACTAAGAATTTATATGTGTTTTAGGGGTACAGATATTTGTCAGGAATCAGTGTTCTACAGAATTGCGAAGTTGCCCTAAGTCATTACAAGAAAGTGGCAGATTACAGTGAGTAATCCACATAATTTATTTTAAGATAAAGAGACTTGCCAAGCAATTAAAAAAACAAATCAATACTAGTTGAAATATTTATGAAAGTATTTAAAGACTGTGCTTTAACATCGGTTATAATACAATTCTTTTAATACAATGTAGAGTTTCTGATTTCTTAATAGTTACTTTTCCAAAAGTTTTAAATGATTGTACTCATCTTTTATTTTTGTTAGTTCATGTCGCCAAACAATTCTATTTTACTTGATCTTGTGATCTTCTTTCCTTAAACTGAGAATTTAAATATAACATGAATAAATATTAAGCAGTTTCTGTAATTCTAACATTTAGAATATGGGATGACTTGTTAAAAATTCCTGAAGAAATGGATGTAAGGTACATACCTTGGCAATCTCTATTGTTGCACTTGAGAACAATTCAAGTAACCATTATTCTATTACCCTATCCTTTGTCTACAAAACACAGAGCATGAGGTTAATATATATTCCTAGAATCATTTTCAAAGTTGCATGTAATATTTCCTCATGCAACATCACTGAACCAGACTACATAATAGAGTTTTAAATAAAAGTCTTCCAAGAAGTGAATAGGGTAAAGTCCATGGTTAATTTCTATGATCAGAATAACATCTGAATTTACATCTTTGACATTATTAGGATCTGAGAAAAGAAAGAAAAAAATTACTTTTGAATTAAAGATGTTATATATATCAAGATGTTTTTGTATGCCTAATGAAACTGGAATTATCAGATATATTTCAAATTGTGTATTTTGTTAGGTTTACTCAACCATATTTAAAATTTATTTTCAGACTATCCATAGGAAATAATTAAGAAGCGGTTCTTACTCTTGTTTTGTAGTTTCAATATACCCAGTAAAAGTGAGTGATAGAAGGAGTTGGTTGCCTTCTTCTGAAATCTGTCTTCTTTCCTGAGCCTGCTTGGCTAGGGTCTTACATATATTGATACAATATTTGTATAGGCTGCAAAAAATAAGTAGTGTCTTGTACTTTTCTGAGAACCAAATAAGCAAAATTAGCAACTTTCTATCTCCTAAGGGTATTTCTTTTCTGTTAGTAGACCAGATCTCTGCACAATTTAAAGAGAATAGGCCTAATAGTTTTTTCTGTAAGCTGACTGTTGTCTCTTACAGTCTGTGTATTCTGGCTACTCTCTGGCTTGTTTCTATTCACAGTTGCTGACAAATTGGAAAAAAGTGAAGGTGTTCCAGTGGAAAAAGTGAGACTAACGGAAAGTCCTGAAAATCTGAGTTCTAACAGTGAGATTTTGGACTGGGACATATACCAATACTATAAATTTTTGGCCGAAAGAGGAGATGTTCAGATACAAGTAATGTATACAGATGAGCTTGAATTTTTAGAACATGCAAATTACAAAGGGCTTAATTCTCTCTGAGTCCTAGAAGGGTTAACAATGCCCCATCCTGAATGGGAAAGGGAAGAGAACCCCCTCTTTGTTCTACTCCTTTTGTGTCTGTATCTTTCAGTTCCTTATAGCCTATGGGAGAGCCAGTTGCAATAGTAATGGCATTGTTTTTTGCATTTACTCCTAAAAAAATTATTACAAAAAAGAACTAGATTGTAATTATAGAAAAAAAGTACCATCCAATGTTGGTTTTAATATGAATGAATTCTTACCAGGATCCAGAAATACCCTGTCTTTGGAAATGGGAATGGAAATAGGACAGCATTTGTGTGACCTTTGAGAACCAAGAGTTAAGGCCACTAGGTTTGCATGCCCGGGTGTTGCTGTACATCACCAGGCCAGCTTTCTGGCCTTGCGGAAGCCATATGACCAACATCAACCATTTACCCAATAAAACACAGAATTGGGAACGGTTTCCTGCTTCTTTTTTAAGACATGCCAATTGTAGCAAACTGGATCAATATACTGCATTAAAATCATCAAGTAATTTTTTTCTTTTCTTTATTGAAATGAATATTACTGCTAAAATAATTGTCAAAACTCATCATTTCTAGGTATCTCTTGGACAGTTACATCTAACTGGGAGGAAAGGTCTAGATCAGGATTACTATGTAAGTCAATCTCAAGCTTCAGTCATGTGGGGTGGGAAGGATAATGGTGAGAGAGGTTGGCAGCGCCATGAAAGGTGAGAGGGTGGGTGGAAGAGTTGCTAGGGAAAGCCCGCTGATGCTTCCTTGGTCAGATCTGCTTCCCAGTTTTTGAGGAAGAACAAATTTCATTAGAGAAAGCACTTTTCCTACCTGTCTCCAAGTACAAAGGGGTAGAGGCCTGTGAAGGAGTAGCTGGGGCTGGGGAGTTTCCATGGTCCCACTGAACCGTCTCTCTTCCCACCCACACTCACTGTTGAACTGGGGTTAGGTGAGGAGGATACACCCATTCCCAAAGGCCAGCTGTGGAAAGTCTACCTGGGAGTTAACGCCTCAACCCCACTTGGCTAGATTAGAGGACAGACTGCTTCCAATATAATTAGGTATATTATTAATCATCTTTATACATTTACAAATCTCCTTTCAATCACTTTGCTTAATCTTACCTGATCCCAGTGAGGTTAAAAGATTAATTAACAATTCACATTTATGGTGGAGAAAAAAGCAAATAAACTTGACCTACACAGGATCCTCCTCAGTAAGATGCCAAAGACGTTGGATGAGATCTTGTCGTAATCCTGATTGTGGTTTCAAGGCCCTAGATCCCCACAGATCTGGGGAACTAACTGGGATTCTTTTAAAAGATGATTTTGCAGCCCTTGTCATTTTATACAAGCCATGTGCTCACTGTCTCAAAGGAACACACACTCTATTTCAACATAGTCACAATGGCTAAGCAATAGAAATAACTACTTTGTATGGCAGTTACATAAAAGACTGATCTGTTATTACTTTCTGTTTCACTTTATATTTTATTTTATGAATGTACCTTTGGTACCATAGTTTGTGTTTTATATGAGGTACTATACTCATTAGGTAAATGTCAAAGTTAATTTTATAAAATGTGATAAAATAGGTAACAATTGAAATAAGCATATGCATCCCAAGACAGCTCAACTGAAGGTCTTCAGATTTTTTAAAATCTTCGCAATAACTAAGGTTTTAGCTTCTTAGATGAGAAGTTCTGGATTCACATGATTCCAACATCAGATTTAAGCCTGCAATGAGTTTCTCCTGTTAACTATAAGATGCATAACTGAGAAGAATTCTCCATTTTCCATAAAGACAAAATTTGATTGTGAAGGTGCCCAAACCATGCCTATACGGAATGCCCACTAAGCTTTGCAGAGTACATAAGATCCCACAAAGCTAAGCATTGGGCTGGCCAAAAAGTTCATTCGGGTTTTTTCTGTATGATGGTACGGAAAAACCCGAATGAATATTATGGCCAACCCAATACTTCCAGTCAGCTCTAGCCACCATGAACACCAGATGGGAGCTGTAGCTGCCTCTAGGTGAGAATGAGATGCAATCCCAAGGCTGGCAATAGAAGAGTCTGGTGCTGTAGTGGCAACAGCTAGGCAGTTGGGTATCACCCAGGAGCCCAGTCAGGCTCTACTGTGGGCTCATTCACATTCATTATCTCTGTTTTACTGATGAGAAGCTGAGGCTGGAGAGATGAAGTAAATTGTTTCAAATCTCACAGCTTGGTAGTAAGATTGTTAAGAAGTAAAATTTGAACTCAGGATTTCCACATTCAAAGCCTGTGCTCTTTTCATTAAACTCTGCTTACTCTTGACCTGGGCAAAAACAAAACACAAATTAAAAAAACGCAGCCATTGAAATCGAGTTTCCTCATTTGTAAAGCAAGAAGAAGGAATGATATAATCACTCAGGTTTCTCCAAATTCTCTGATGGTATGTTGGGCCCCAATCTTCCCATCCAGACATCTAAAAAGGCTGGTTTAATTCCAGAACCATCCTAGTAGTTGGGCAAGCACAAGCTGGTCCTTCCTGCTTTCCCCAGCCTAATAAATCTGAACTTGCATGGAGGACTCCAGTCAAGGTATCAAGACTGATTGGCTTATATATCAGTTAGCTTAGGCTGCCATCATAAACCCCATTCCCAAAGTTAGGTGGCTTAAAACAACAACCATTTATTTAATTCATGATTTTGGCAGGTCAGTAGTTGTGGCTGGGCTCAGCTGAGTAATTCTTCTGGTCTGGTCCAGGCTCAGCTAATCTTGCCTGGGCTTACTCACACATGTATAGTTAGCTAGAGTTTTGGCCAAGGCTGGCCTAGTTATGATGGCCTCATCTGTGACAGCTAAGATGACTGGGTCTCTCTTCATGCTCTCATCCTCCAGCCAATTGGCCCAAGCTTTTCACATGACAGTCAAAGGTTCTACAATTTATTTATTTTTTTTGCGGTACGCGGGCCCCTCACTGTTGTGGCCTCTCCCGTTGCGGAGCACAGGCTCCGGATGCACAGGCTCAGCAGCTATGGCTCACAGGCCCAGCCGCTCTGTGGCATGTGGGATCCTCCCAGACTGGGACATGAACCCGTGTCCCCTGCATTGGCAGGCGGACTCTCAACCACTGCGCCACCAGGGAAGCCCAAGGCTTTTTAAAGAGAGAAGAGTTGTGTCCTAATAAGACACTTTGGAGAGTGTCTTCATTTCTCATTCCTGGGGCTTATTTCTTTTATTTCTCCATGTGGCCTCTGAAGAGAACTGATGGAAGGTCAGGATGAGGCCTAAGGAATGAGGCAGCAAGAGACAGGTCAGCTCCCATGCGTTCTAGACTGAGCATTTCATTTAACGTTATGATCCAGAGAGAATCAGAGGTTTTGCTGGCCCCCTTCAGTTTGATTTAGAAAGAATTGGCCTGAAGTTCACCTCTGCAGAAAGACCTGGGCTCAGCAGGCAGCCAGCTGTGTCTAGTCTTACTCCCTCTGCCTCATAAACATTAGGATGCTGTATATCCAATTCTGCCAATTACACAAACTGTCTTATGCAATAAGTACATACTGACAACATACAAGTGTACTTTTTAAAAATAATGGAGTATTTAGTTCGGCAGCTGGGATTTATCTGTCCTCCACAAAGCCACATGCCTATCATGCCTTTCCAAATGTGAGAAACAAGCCCTAACGTTCTAAAATTATATATATGAAATATATGTATTTATTTCCCAATCTTCAGGTTTGTGATTGAAATAGCACTTGGAGTAGTGCTTTAAACAAAGTGGGCATTTCATAGATAGTTTTTAATGCATGTTGAATGAAATAAAATTTAGTTCAAAAGCTATTTTGTATGATATGTTCATTACTGTCAATAATGTTGTTCCTTTTCTCTCCAGAAAGCATTATACTACTTCTTAAAGGCAGCAAAAGCTGGGAGTGCAAATGCCATGGCATTTATAGGAAAGGTACAAGCTTCATCTTGACCAATATTTTTCATTTCTTAAAGCCTCATAGTACCAGCTAATTGAACCCAGTGTAGGGTGACAGGGCTGCACACCTCTTTCATGGAAGCAGCTAAGTGGGGCATTTGGCTACAAACTGAGAGTAGCATTCTTGAGGTGACAGTTTGGGAAGAAGCCCCATACAATAGTGGTCTTTATCCAGGGCACCAAAAGCCGCCTTGAAAGTGAATGTGGCCCAGGGCTCCTGGCTGAGTGTAGCTCAGAGCCCCTCTGTTGAGCCCTTGGTGGGTAACAGGAGATCTGGGCTAGTTGTACATCAAAGATTGGGACAGGCCTCCACCCATCGAGGTACCTCCTTCCTCCATCCCTGGAATGAGAACCAGCTCCATACTGACCGAAACCCAGCTCCTCCCTGACTGATGGGAGGAGCTGTTGTGGAGTGTCCCTCTGGAGAGGCATCTTCTTCTCTCCTTCAAAGACTACTAACACCCCTGTGTGCTGTCCTTGGCTCCCTGCAGCCAGTCTGCATCAGTAACCATGGGGACAAGTGCCCTGCTTCCAGAGGGCTACATACAGTAAATTTAGATGCAAGGAAGCATGAAAAAACACAGATAGGATCCTTTTTTTTTTTTGCCCTTGGTCAAGGGCACTCCAGAATGTATGTAATAGATTGTATCCTTAGTTTTTCCGTTTATAAAAATTGAGGTGAAATTCAAATAACATAAAATTAACCATTTTAAAGTGTACACTTCAGTGGCCTTTACTACATTCACCATGTTGTGCAACCATCACCTCTATGTAGTTCTCAAAGATTTTCATCACCCTCAAATTCCTTAGTTTTTACACCTTTTCATTTATTTTATTTTATTTTTTTGTAGATGTATTTAGAAGGGAATGTTGCAGCACCACAAAATAATGCTACCGCTTTCAAATACTTTTCTATGGCAGCTAATAAGGTATGTATTCAGCCCATTTCTGTAAACATATTAAAACACTTGCTTTTCATTACATGCAGACTGGTGCTGAAGAGTTAAGTCCAAAACCCCATGCCAGACTAATGGGCCTGGGAGGAGTTTAGGGTCCCGGGGAAGAAAAATATCGTTGACAATAAAATATGGGGTGGGAGTAGGCAGAGACACGTCTCGCCTTCTTGGTAAATGGAAAATGGCAGTGTCTTGTGCTGTCCTAGCTGGAGGCCAGACAGAAGCTCAGCTCTCCCCTCCCCCATGCAGTAGATGAGGCCATCTAGCTCAGGAAACAGGAAACAAAAATGAGGACCGAGGAGGGGAAAACTCAGTCGGTAGCTGCAGTAAGTTGAGTACAAAGACAACCAAGAAATGCCCAGTTTTTTCTCCTTTGATCTTACCCAAAGGCTCTGGCTCAGGCAGAAGGTTGTCGGGCAGCCAGGACAATATGATTGAGAGGGTGGCGCTGGAGACAGAATCCCTGGTTTGAATGCCAGTCCTTCAACTTACTAGCTGTGTGACCATGGACAAGTTACTTAACCTCTCTGTGCATCAATTTTCCTATCTATAAAATGAGAACATAGGAAAATTTGCCTCATATTGTTGTTGTCAGGGTTTAGTGAGTTAATAGTTATATGCCTCATATTGTAAAGTACCTAAAGCAGTGCCTGGCACATAGTAAATGTTGTGTGTCAGCTATTATCTTTCGAAGTCTGGGGCCAGTAACGTAGAATGAAGTTCAAAGCATATCCAAGGCAGAATGGATTGGATCTGTGAGGAAATATAGAAATAGTGTAGTGTGGCTCCTGCCAGTGAAGTTCTTGCCTTGGTTCCTAAATCAGTGAGGCTGATATCTGTCAGGTGAAATTTAGCAGACTCCCCTAAACCCCTGTAGTGCATAAAGAACGTCCTCATGGCAACACTCACCAACCTAACGCTGGAGAACAGCCTTGATAAACTTTCTAATCCTGCACAGTAGGAAGCCTTTTGTTGTCTTCCACTGTCTTACAGCAACACAGGCAGTAGAGATGTACTCAAATGGAGAATATTTTCAACTGTTCTCGGTTTTTAGAAGCCCACACGCTGCTTCAGGAGCCTATTTATAAATGACTAGCACCTCGGAGCTGCTGCTATTGTGGTTTAAATTACTGAGAAGGCTGGTATTCGGCTCCTCTCCCATGTAATTTATATGAAATTGTTGCTCAGCAAGACAGTCATCCAGAGTACCATTAGATTAGGATGACAAGGAGAGCAGACTGAAAAAGAGGTGGGATAATGTAACAGAGGAAGATCTCACGTAACTGGGCAAATAATGCTGATTTGTCAGCGCAAAGGAATAATGCCAGGGAGCTGAGTGTGTAAATTAACCCAGCTCCCCCAAGCTATTCAAGGGCTGTGTAACCAGTAGTGATCTGACCTACTCGTGTTCTAAACCTGAGCTACCTTCCTTTATGGAGGAAATCTAAATTAAGGTCATTATTATGAATGGCATCAGGTGGACATAGCCATGTAATCCTTTACCATCTCCTGGACAGTTTATTAGATTTCTCACTTGGGGTCACTATCAAAGTAAAGAGCTTCTGCCTCTCACTCTTGCACACCCATACTCTTCTTTTACAACTTTTATTTAAACTGTTGCTTTTTAAATTTGTTTTTAAGTCATATCAGTACCAGGATGCAAAGCTATAGACTCTATGACTTCTTGTGTCTTACTCAGAAACATGAACAGTTGTCCTGTGTGATGTTGGGCCCAAGTTGGACCATATTCTTCTGGTTTCCTCTCTCACACCTCTGAACACATCAGGCCCATCCCCATCTTCACACTTCTTTCCCCCCTTCCCAGAATCCCCCATTCTGAATACCCAGCCCCCAGAGCAGAGCTCAATCCTCTCTCCCTCCACAAAGCCCCCACCTACTCCCTTGGCACACATCTTTTCCCTCTTCTGAACTTGCCCTGTGTTCACTCTGTGTACTGCTAGACACTTTACTGCTTCTACCCCGTGCCTTCTCTCCTCCTACTGTCTGAAGGCCAAGTCTTTTCACCTAGAGGAGGCCAGCGGTCTTAATGCCTTGTAGGGAGTTCATCAAATATTTGCCAAATATGACCTTCTGGTCCCTAAGTTCATGTCAGTTAACCTGAGCAAGAGCATTGAGCCCTAAGGCAGAAGTTATGTATGGGTGGGGGGGACGTGATTTGCCTGCACATATATTTTGTTTGGCTCAGAAAAAGTTTTAAAAATTAGGAAATTTCATATCAAAATCTGGATGTCCAGCTTTTCCTGGAAAATGAGAAGAACTGTCCACATGAGGCGGCCTTTCCACGTGATGACAGCTGGCTGCAGCAGAGAGCCGGGGAAGTGCTGCTGCCTTTGGACAGGGCAGGTGCTCTCTGGTTTGCCTCAGTCTCCACCACTCCCCCATCACTGGGCTTAATGTACTTCTTACATTACTTGCATGGCTCTGGAGGTATCTGAGTTGGCCACTCCTGAGCTGAACATTCTAAACAGATACTCTGGGCCTTAAACAGTTGGTGAGTCATCCAATGAGCCCCTGGTTTCCCAAGGATTCTCTTAGAGAAAGAAAGAAATTTGTCCCTAGTGTTCTAACCTTTCTCCTCCTTCTCCCTTCCTCTTTCCTTCCTCTCATTTCCCTTCACTCCCATTTTTTTCTCAACATCTAAATGAAGATAGTTAAAAGGAGACAGACTCACTAGACTTTACCACATGGATCACACCAGGCCTTACTATCCCCAGGGCAGTCTATCCTAAAACTCCTGGAACCACAGGTAGATGTAGTCAGGGGAGAAGAGGGAAGAGGATAGTAGACATATACCAGCTGTTTTAAATACAGGTGGACCGTCCTCAAGAATTCTTACAATAGCTGGCCCTTTGACATGCATAGGCTCAAAGTTTGGAGTCTTGAAATAGTTGTTGAATTATGCCTTCTCTAGTTATGTGCTATTCCTGTATCACCGAGGAATATTCTGGCTGCATCAGCAATAATTACATTTCAATTATTAAATTATTAAAACTAATTACAAATAAATACATTTAAGTGGTAAAAAGAAATTTGGAGAGTTTTCTATCAGAACTTAAGTCCCTGAGGAAATACTATAAACCTTACAAGCAGTAACAGTGCTTTACCATCCATAAGAGCTAGATTGAAATTCATAGAGTCTCCAAATGTTATTTGGCCATTTATGTCAACCTCCTTTGACCAAAGTAGGTAACAAGTGTCTAGATAGACTTCTCCCTTCTGAAAAACTCCTACACATCCTTTAAGACCCAGCTCAAATGTCAACACCTCCGACAACTCAATCTGCTCAGTCCCTAGTCTCACCCACTGTCACCTAGCCTCCCTCTTCTAGGTGCCCACAACACTCTTTATCTGTTTCTACTATAGGACTTACCACATTTGACATGATTAAGAGGTCCTACCTAGTGGCTCAGAGCCCAGGAGCCTATAAGGCAGGGATCATGATTTATTGATCTTTTGACTTTCACCTCCTACCTCTGCCCAATGCCTGTTACGGAGTCACACACAAAACAAGCACTAAATAAATGCTGAATGAAAGATTGGAGGAAAGATTTGACTTTCATCTCCCTCTTTTCTAGTCAGAGGTGGGTTATGAAAGTGTGAAAGGAGAAGCTAGAGAGGGTCAGAATAACACCAACTGCCTGATTCACCTGCCTTAGTTCATCTCCTACCGGCTGCATTTCAAATATTGTGAATGATTTTACAATACTTTTCCGTATGGTGAATTCTTCTGGGACTTTACTTGGATTCTTAAACTTGTTCCAGAGCAATGCCATTGGTCTTCATGGGCTCGGTCTTCTTTACTTTTATGGGAAAGGAGTTCCTGTGGTAAGTTAAATAATTTTCTTATCTTTTTCAACATTTCTAGCAATTTATTAGGGTGAAATTCATGATCACTGATTAATCTAAAGGAATTAGTCTCTATTACGTGGTTTGCCAAGGTATCATATCTGGTAATAGAGAATAAAATAATTCAGTGAAATATTTGCCAAAGAGACATAGAACAAGCTTGTGACAAGAATAACAACCCTAATTATATCTTAGAATCATAGATTCTAAGTAACCTTAGAAATCCTCTAAGCCGTGAGGATTTTTTTCATACAGAAATTTATCTTCTTACTTTAACTTCTGTCTTTTGAGTGACCTTCCCCCAATATCTAACAAAACCTACTGTCAATGTAGGAAAAGACATAATTTACAATGAAAATAAGATAATTATTTCTTAATAGAATCTAATATAATAATGAAATAAAATGTATAATACTTCTGATACTACTTTAATTAACCTAAATCACATAGGGCACTAACTATGCTCTTAAAAAATGTGGAAGGCAATTGTTACCATGGAGTTATGCATGTACCTTTGAGTAACAAAGTGTAATTATCTTGCAGAATTATGCAGAAGCACTTAAATACTTTCAGAAAGCTGCAGAGAAGGGATGGCCAAACGCACAGTTTCAGTTAGGCTTCATGTACTACTGTAAGTGCTACACATATGGCTGCTTTACTTAGAATGATAAATGCAAAGTCTGCTCCTTTTTTAAGATAAATCAAAGGGTTGGTGTAAGTGGTTTAGATAGAACATTCAGGCAGCAATTTGAGGAGGAATTTGAAGAAGACAGGAGGAAAAGGACATTTGGGGAAGGAGGCAATGAGGTGCAACCAGAAACCTCACCTTTGAAAATTTTAGGTTTGAAGTGCCTTGTGACACCCAGTGCACAGCCCAGAAACAAGTATGAAACTCACAAGAAAGGTAAAACTTGGAGAGAAAGATTTGGGGAGACATCAACATACAGGCATTAGTAAGAGTAACTGAGGTTGCAGAGGGAAAGGAGACAGAGTGTGAGAGGAAGGAGAGTGGGCCATGGTGAGAAATCTGGTGATCCTTGGTGCCATGTTGAAAAGATGGGCAGAGAAAGAGTGGTCACAAGAAGACTGAAAAAGCATGGCCATTTGATTTGTAATTATAGTATTATCTGGCCCAAGATAGGTGGTGCTCCTTATTTTGGGCCAGATAATACTATAATTCCAAATCAAATAACACAGTCCAATGGCATCAGCTCAATGGTTGCAATATATGCCATTGTTTAATCTATGGTCCTCATTTATCTTTGATCAAGATAAAAAATGTAACTATCCTTATTAAGTTGACTAATACTTTGCATCACAATTATGGCTAGGACTAATACTGTAGCACTATTCCCAGAAAAATGATTCCATAAAAACATCCGAGTTTCAGATCAAAGTGAAGTGTTAATTCTCAAGTGGTACTAAGGGTTAAGAGTCTTATTTCAAAACAGTGGTTCATATACATTTTGGTTCTTATACATACCTTTGTGAATCTGATGAAGTATAAACCTTCCCCTTCAGATATGTGTGTAAGGACACGTGTACACACACACACACCCCCAAAAAAATGTTGGATACATTTCAGAAACTTACATTCCCTGAAGCCTATCCATGAATTCCAGGTAAAGAATCCCTTCTCTGAATATTTTCTAAGCTTTAGAAAGCTTTGAGAAAAATCACAATAGTTTGGTCCTAAAATAACCAAAAAGTTGTCCAGGGGCAATGATTCGATGCTCTATTCCTAGTGGGTTTTCTTTTATTTTTGAGAAATTTATTTTCTCCAAATTGGCTCATGTCTATTAAAAGAATATCTAAGGTGTATACAGCATTATTTGATTTTCAGAGTACTGGCATATGATGCCATATGACTTACCTTGGGGCTTTTGCATAATATACATCAGTTGAATTACATTTTAAACTCATGCGATCTTCTCAACAATTCTAGAAGGTTTCAATCTCATTAATGGATAGGAACCTCAAATACAGAGGTATCCATGATGAGTTGGCTAGTCAGCATGAGATTGAAAAAGAGACTCAGAATGCTTGCTCTGATACCAGTCCCTTTTCTTTGGGCTATGTTGCCAACCAATATTTTAAATAAATAAATAGCAACAACAATAATAAAATAGTTATTATTTGCTGAGCAGTTCTATGCATTGAGCTAAAAATTGCTAAAAAACCATGAATTTCAAACCAGAATTTTACATGTGGATTTACACTGAATGATGATCTTTAACAAACAACGTGAACACATTCTTCATCATCTGGTGATTGTCCTAACACTGAGTATTGCTACTCCATTTTAGTGTTCAAGCTTGCATTAATGCCTGCCATTGTGAAAGCCAAATAATTCCATGGCATCCCACAGCAAGAGAGGTTTCTGGCAGTTCAAATATAAAAATGTAATGAGAGATCTGTGTTCACAGGGCACATAGTGGTTTGAGAAATCTGCTCAATAAATGTTTGTTGTTGATTGAATACTTAGTTTCGAAAATAATATTTAACTTTTCTTCCAGAATACCAATTTAGCAGGAAACATTATCATAAGTATAAAGAAATCGTTTCCACTCCCAGAAATAAATGGATTAAATTCCCATTTAATGCAGATTTTAATTCCCTAAAAATACTAACCTTAGTGCTAATCTTTAGCAATTAATTTAAATTGGCATGTAAGAATTTCTTGCTGGAAGAATTTTGATAAATTATGAGACTAACCTGAGCTATCAAACAAATCCTTGGAGTTTTACATTTCATTTTGTACGACATATTTATGCGAGTAAACCTTTTTTTGCATTGGAAACAGTGAAGCCAAAATGCTGAAAATTATGGAGGCTGACATGAAGCCTCATCATATTAATATTAAATTCAACATCAGTGATTTATTGTCACAAACAACATTATCTGTCATGTTAAACAAATGCTGTTAACTTATACTATGTTTTTATTTGATTTGTGTGTCCATTTTGATTTTTAAATATTTATTGTTGAATAAGGCCTGCAAGTGTGAACAACTTATTTCTAAATTTAGGTTTATATGTTTGAATAATATTATAATAAAATTTTAAATCAAAAAAAAAAAGCATGGTCAGAGGAATGGGGTGAGGAGGAGGTGACCTTAAGTAGGACAAGGGATAGAACTTTCAAGAAAGAGTAAATGAATGAGCACCCCTTTGAAATTCAGTGAAAGGCCTAGTTCTCACTTTTCAAAAAAAAAAAAAAACTAAGAAAGGGCCAAGTATCTGTGGGATCTGTCAATAAGGAGGATTTTGTGAGGTCATTGAACTGGTTGGGATGGAAGCCAGATACAGTGGGTTGAGGTGTAAATGGAAGGTGAGGAAGTAGATGGGTAAAAATATTCTTGGAAGTAGTGTGCCTTTAAATGGAGGAGAGAAGGGCGATAGTAGCATGAGGGGGACCGAGAATCAAGAGGGAGTTGTTTTTAAGATGGTGAGAGACCTGTGTATAGTTTTTGGCAGAAAAAAGAGAGCCAGCCAGTGGAGGTGGTTAATGTGTCATGGGGGAGATGAGATAACTGATGAAGAGGCTCTGGGAATATTTAGGTGGCATTTCTGATCTAATCTGACCAGTGGCAAATCTGAAAGTATCTGATCAGGTCCAGGTAGGTGGGGGTCTCATTAGCTTTGATGAAGAGGAGGGATTTCTCACCCTCAAAGACTGGAGAGACGGTGGAATAGATGGTGCAGTTGTAAATCTGGGGAGAGAGGCAAGTGAGGAAAGATAATGTGAGGGTTCCCTCCATGAGCTCAGAGGTACAAAGTCATCTTCTGAGAGCGAAGGTAGACGGGTTGGGGTAGGTGGTCTCAGAAAGCCATGAAGGTTTGTAATAATCTTTGTGGGGACTGAGAGAGAGAGAGAGAGTGGCCAAGACACGTGTCAGGAGATCTGAGCACACCTGAGTAACCCTGCTGAGTCCTTCCTGTCAGGTGGAGCAAGGGCAGCAGCAGACTGCCTCATCAAGAAGACAGGTCTGGGGCTTCCCTGGTGGCACAGTGGTTGAGAGTCCGCCTGCCGATGCAGGGGACACGGGTTCGTGCTCCGGTCCGGGAAGATCCCACATGCCGCGGAGCGGCTGGGCCCGTGAGCCATGGCCGCTGAGCCTGTGCGTCCGGAGCCTGTGCTCCGCAACAGGAGAGGCCACAACAGTGAGGGGCCCGCGTACCTAAAAAAAAAGAAGACAGGTCTGGCCAAGAGGTCAGCTGGCATTTTCCACAATAGCCCAGGTGGAGAGCCTGTTCTCTATGGTCTTGGGAGGTTGCCTAAGATAGCCTTGTTCTTCTAGTTTATTCCAAGTCCCAGGCCCAGGGTCTATCAGATTCCTCAAGCATCTAGAATAAGAGTAATAGTTATGGCTAATGTTTAAGTCTTTACATGTATTTACTCATTTAGTCCTCTCAACACATCTGGGGGTAGCCCACCATTTCTAGATGAGCAAACTGATCCATATCAAGGTCAAACATCTTACACAAGATCACACACTTGGTGGAGCTGGGACTCAAACCCAAGTGACCTGCCTCCAGAGCCTTTGCTCTTAGCAGCAACATGGCACTGCTTCTAAAGGCTAAGAAATGTTAGAGCTGGAAGGCAGTTTCAGAACTACCTAGTGAAAGCCCTTCCTTTTGCAAATGAAGTGCCTATGGGTGCCCAGGTCACAGAAGGAATAATGGGAGAGCCAGGACAACAATCCCAGCTGCTGGGAGTAGCTGATTCTCCATCCTAGCTCCAAATGTCTCTCCTTGCTCCAAGCAATGAGCTGAGTCTGAGCTGGGCCTCCTGGAGCTGGGATTTACTGGCTCCAAACTCCATAGTTACGGCTGGGAGGAGCTATACTGGTCTTCTGGTGTGGAAGGATGACCGGGATGGTGACACACATCATGGAGGGCCTTCTGGTCCTCAGAGACTACCACTTAGTCTCCTTTTCATTAATTGCAGTTATACCATATTGAGGAGATGTTTTCATGAGACTAAACAGTCCATCTCCTTCAGTTTTCTGAATGGGTCGAGAACATACATTTCCATATTCTTACTTACAATCTAACTCAACCTTTTTTCCCCCAAATAGTAGATCTAGAGTAGCTTGACTTTTGGTTGGCTTTTCTCATCCTATTTAAAATAGCAGGAATCACTATGAGCATTACATCCATAGATTATAATGTAAAAAATAATGTAAATAAGGGGTGGCTCAAAATAATTTCCATTTTCAGCTGGCTCTGGAGTATGGAAGGATTATAAACTTGCCTTCAAATATTTTTACTTGGCATGTCAGAGTGGGCAGCCCCTCGCCATTTATTACCTGGCCAAGATGTACGCCACAGGAACAGGAGTGTTAAGATCATGCAGAACTGCTGTGGAGGTAAATCATGGGCTATTTCTAAAGCACTTTTCATTTATCACAGAGAGGAGGTGATACTGTCCTTAGATTGTTGGTGTCTTTGATTTTATATATATTATCTTGTTTCTTCCAGCTGACAGTGTGAACACTGACATTTGCCAGGGAGGAAAAGCAGTGATGTAACTCAGACTGGGAAAGGGAGGAAGAGAAATGATCCCTCCTGTCTTGCATCTGGCTTTTCATCAGGTTCAGAGCTCGCCTCAGAATTCAGTTATGGAGCTCTGTTTCAGCTTTCAATCAAATCTCCAGGGCAATTTGGCACTTCTAGTAGGATGGGGAGTTGCGACTTGGGACATGAAAGGCTTGATTTAGCCTAGAAAATGTAGCCCACTTCTTCCCAGAAAGCCAGGTCCTTAGGTTTTTCTGATGATTTGGAAGACAACTGAGAAAGTGAATTCTTTCAGCCTGGGATAGTGATGCAGTTTTCAAAAGAATGCTTTTAGGACCTTAATGTCCTTCATTGATTTATTAAACACTTCCCCTGCACGAATATAAATACCTTCATGTTGCAACCTGGCCCCTCTGAAATTCGTTTCAAAACCTGCCAGCTAATAATCTATCTTTAGATTTGCTCCTTTGCCAATTCCTAATGAATTATGTATGGTTAACCTCTTTTGGTTACATAAGGGCTATTCAACTAAGTTGCCGGTTGTCCCCACAGAGCTCTGCACACCTCCCTCACGGTTATGTCACCTACACCCTCAGGCACTGTCTTCCCTTCATTCTCTCTTCTCCACATCAGCTGCAGCCTTATAATGCACCCTCGCAGGGCAGCAGCGTCCAGAAAATCCCTTTTATTAGAAAACAGAAGTCGATACATTCTGTTGTCCTGCCAAATAGCCCCGAAGTCAGAAAAGTTCATTTACACATATTTAAAACAAGCCTCAGGAAGTGTAAGCTCAAGACAAAAAAATACACACACCTGTAATCTTCGTGCCTATGAAAGGTATTAAGACCTCACCCTAAATAATTTTCAAAAGCCAGCCTTTAGACCTAAAATCCTTGCCTGACCAGCCGTCAGGAACTGAAGACTGAGGTTATTTATCGTTTACCTGGAATGAAGTGTATTGGCTAACTAGTCTGCTTGATTTCTCTTTGTATATACAGCTTTATAAAGGTGTCTGTGAACTAGGCCACTGGGCTGAGAAATTCCTGACAGCATACTTTGCCTATAAGAATGGTGATATAGATTCTTCTCTTGTTCAATATGCACTACTTGCAGAAATGGGCTATGAAGTAGCTCAAAGCAATTCAGCATTCATTTTGGAATCTAGTAAGATAAGTTAAAATTCTCTGCAATTCCCCAATCATACATATGCATATATGACTTTACTGTAGGGGTATTTTAAGCCTTCCTAATGGAATGTCTCCTTTTTTTTTTTTTTTTTTAGAAAAAGCTAAAATCCTTGAAAAAGAGAAGATGTATCCAATGGCACTTCTCCTATGGAATCGAGCTGCCACTCAAGGTACAGAACTTAGATAAAAATGAGCACTACTTGGCCCCTGTCCACTATTATTCATCTGATTTTCTCCAGCTGAGTTCTTGGGCACATAGGCAGAAAGGTGCAGAATATCTAGGAGGTGGTATTTCAAACTGATATTAGGGTCAGTCTTTGGTTAGAGGTCATTTCCAGGAACTTCTTTTGTTATTCTCAAGGTCTCCAGTTTAGCAAACCATAGGAATTTTTCTATGGCTCTGTCTCCATGACACCAGAATGGTTGTTTGAAACATGGCAGTTTTACTCAAGAAATCAGTTTTCTTGGTCTGGCTTCAGTCACTCATTTGCTGAGTTTTTCTGAACTTATCAGAGATATGACCTATGTTTCAATGAGTTTATATAGGTTAAATTACTTATGGCTCTAAGACTTGTTTGATTTTTCTTTTAGAATATCACATTGAGGATTACCACAAGCTTCAGATCTTTATTATAACCATTAGGATGGTAGCATCAGGGGAAAAAAAGAAGAATTAATTAGCAAGATCCTCCCCCCACCGTAGGGAGCGCTGGTGGGAAAGCAGTGGCAGGTGGCATTTGCATCACTATGTCTCATTCCATTCTTTCCCTAAAATTATATTACTAATAGCAGAGAGATTCTGCAAAGCTGTCACTATTGGCATTTGGATATGTGAGGTGCTCTCTTACGGTAAGAGGGCAATTTTATTTCCAATTAAGTTTCTTAAAATCATCTCAGGCTAAGGCCGAATCATCCCTTTTCTATAAGAATTGAATGGGATAAAAACAATTCTCAGCTGATGCTAATATGAGGCAGAAGAAAAAGTCACAGTGGTGCCTTCTCAGGTCCAGCTGAGCCGGTACTGCAGCAGCAAGCCATCTGTGTGATTTTAGTGAGAAATTCCCTAAAAAAAGAAAAGTCTCTGTTTTCTAAAATGTTTGGAGTAAGGAAACAACACCAGCAACCCCTCAGCTATGGCAAATCATCTGAATTGTAACAAATACAGGTTTATTCCAAGCCAGAAAATGCTGTGGAAATTGCATCAAGGAAAAGGGACATTGAAAATGAGAGGACATTAATATTAAACAGAATTCACCAATATAAAAATGTCAGACCACTAAAAATAATTGTGTGTCACCAGAGAGGTCAGGCATGATTGTCTCCAAAGATGTGGCTGCTGAATGGCTGTCTTGAGCTTAGGAAATCTAGTAATGGAAGTTAGGTTTCCAATCAGTCATTGGCGATGTTTCTTCCAGGAGTGTGAGGAGGGTGCTGAACCATAAGGACTCAGCCACCAGCCTGTGACTCTGAAATTGGAGGGGAAATCCCTCCCACTGTCTGGTGACCCCCTAGGAGCCTGTCAGGATTGCCACATGCACGGCCCCCCCACCGTCAGTCCCCTAATTAGGGTGGAGCTGAATCCTCTGGAGAATCTGCTTGTTCACAAACTTTCATTCTTAGAGACCTCAGGGGTCCTGCTTACTGCTTGCAAAGCTTGAAAATGCAGAGTCCTGTTCTTTTGTGGCTATGGTGCAGAAGGAATCTTGGGGTCAAAGGAAGATAGCTTTGGGCAAAATTAGAGATGGAGTGGGTTTCTCTTTAGAGCTCAAGGGGTCTCTTGCCTCTCCAGGCCCCTCTGAGCCCCTCTCCTGGACATCATTTCTATGAGGTCTTACCCCAAGCTACCTATACATTTTGAAGCACCTGAGAAGCAAACCCTGACAACTAATATCTTTGGCAGCTTAAGAAGTTTACGACGTTACTTCTACTCCAAGAAAACTAAAGACGGCTCATGGTATTACATTTTAGTATAGGGTTCCAGAAGATTAAAAGAACTTCAGAACCCAAAGGAATCAATTCCAAAAAATTTTAGGCTTTGCATTAGGTCAAATGGGAAGAAAAACTTGGAAGGAGTCCTATAGCCCTTAATGATACACATCAGACCATACCACACAGGGTACTTTCCCTTTTTCCAAGTAAGCCTAGACTGTGCCAGCGGGGTTGGCCACAGCTGAAGTGGATGTCCTACATGAGCATTCCCTCATCTTTTCAATCAACATAGCCCTAGTGAGTGGAAACATGGGCCCCAAAGATTCCCTTAGAGGTCATCCCTAAGTGACCTTCAAAAGACTGAAGTCTCATATCTTAAAAAATCACGTGAATTTTTTTCTACTCCTGAATATTTTCATGTTTGTTGGAAACTAAGATTATAAAATACTTAACATCTGGGGAAAGCATTTTCTAAAAAGTTTCCTGCCCTGTCTATCCATTCATTCCATAAATATTCATCAAGTACCATTCCCATCCTGGTACTATATCAGTGATCAAGAGCTTCAAAATTCTCTCTCATGAAAGAGAGAGAGAAAATAAACTAGTAAACAAATAAGATAAGAGTGATACATGCTGTGAGGAAATAAAACATGGAGATGGGATGGATAACTATTGAGATGTAGTCTGACAAGTTGTCAGAGAAGGCTCTAGAAGGGAAGCGACATTTGCAGTGAGACCAGAATGATGAGTCAGAGGAACTGCAAACATGCCAGGCAGAGGGGCTTGAAGAATCTTACTGCAGGGATGCCGAGGCAAGAATGAGCTCGGTGTGCTGAAGGAATATTAAGAAGGCTAGAGCATCCCGAGAAAGTGACATGTGGTAAGCCCAGACAGGGAGGCAGAAGACAGATAAGGCACAACTTGTAGGTCAGGTAAGGAATCTGGATGTTATTCCAAGTGCAAAGTGAAGCGCTTGGGGGTTTTAACACAGGGAATAATGTGATTTGATTTTACATTTGAAAAAGATCATCTTGGCTCTTGTGTGGAGAACAGATCGAAAAGTGTAGCTAAAAGCACATTTTGGAGGCTGCTGTAGTATTCCAGGCTTAGACTAGATGGTGGAGGAGCTGGAGAGAAACAGGTGTGTTTTAGAGGCAGAACCAACAGGATTTGCTGATGGATTTGATAATGAAAGTGAGGGGAAAGAACTGGGAATAATTCCCCTAGATTTACAGCCTGAAAAATGGTGGTGCTGGCACTGATAGAGGAAAGGAACTGATGACTTTGTTTGGGGGATGGGGTAGCAGGGAGTTAAGAATCTCTAGTGGATGTTTTTTTTTAAGTCTGAGATCCAGGCAGAGAAGTCAAGAAGGCAGTTGTAAGAATCTGGGGCTTAAAGAGAGATGGAATATAGATACAAGTTCAGAAATAGGAAACATAGAGCCATGGAGCTAGATGAGATCACCTGGAAAGAGAGTTGAGATAGAGCAGAGTGGAGGAGAGAGGAGGGGAAGGGAGGTGAGGAGAGAAAAGAAGGGAGAGGAGCTGGGGAAAACGGAGTCAGTAACGAGCCCTTGATATTCCAACATTTAGAAGCTGGGTAGAGGGGGAGTGAGGCAAGGGTTTGAAAAGGACAGGCCTTTGAGGCAGGAGGGAAGTCAAGAGAAGAAAGGGCTTGGGCAGACAGCGCCAGTGATTCCAGTGCTGCTTAGTGGTCCAGTGAGATGAGGACAGGAAGTGACCGGGGGTCTGGCTGCGTGGAGGTTATCGACCACCTTAAAAATAGCAGTTTCTTGGAGGAGGGAGCAGAAGCCAGAGTGGGGTGGGTTGAAGAGTATGTGGGAGGAGAAGCTTTGGAGACAGTGAGCGTAGAACACCCTTTTGAAAAGGCTGAGTGTGACGTGAACAGAGAAATGGGGAGTAGTTACAAGGAGATGCCATGGGATAAAGAAATGGGATAAAGGTTTGGTTTTGTTCATAGAAGATACCAAAGTGTGTTTGGATGACTCATGGGACTAGAACAGGGGCAGAAACTGGTGATGCAGGAGAGCAGAGCTTCAGGAGTGAAGGCTAAGAAAAGGAAGGGTGGGAGCCAGTTTCCCAAGAATTGACCTACCTTCAAAAAATGAATCTAAAAGGTAAAACTGATCATTTTTTATTCTTTAAGAACATTTGTACTATACTGTGGGAGTTATCCTACAATAAAGACAGCTAGTATTGTGTGTTATATCCATAAATCATATCTAATTCTGATTCTGGGATTCTGAGTGTTTTTTTCTTTTTTTATATAGATTATCATTAGGCTGATATTAATGATTTACTAGGAACTACACATGGATCATTTGAGTTATTATTTTCCTTCTCATTCTAATATTTCTATCAGGCAATGCATTCGCTAGAGTGAAAATTGGAGATTACCATTACTATGGCTACGGGACTAAGAAAGACTATCAAACAGCAGCCACGCATTACAGCATCGCAGCCAACAAATATCACAGCGCACAAGCCATGTTCAACCTGGCTTATATGTATGAACATGGTTTAGGTATGGCAAAGGTAATTGTGCTGGTAATAATCCAACCTAGTAACGGCAGCTGTACAGGAAGGAAAATTTATAATGTTTTTACACTTCATTGACGTCATCAATGTAGAGAAAAAGACTTAATATTTGCTGAGTCCCTCCCACATGCCAACACATATTATGTATCCTGATATAACCCTATGAGGTAGAATTTATTTTCTCCATGACGCCCAAGGATGGAACTAACGAGGAGAGTAAATATAGTCTTGGCCAGTTTGATTCATAGTAAATTCACGCTTTTTCCAGCAACACTAGTAGGCCCTGCCCCCACTGCCTTCCACCCACAGGCCTTTTTCCATTAAAATTTCCATTGACTCACAAGCTCTCGGTAATAAGGAGAAAGTGAGAATGAGATCAGAGCTGGATACAGAGGTGGCATTAATCCAGAAACGTCTTTTGAAACACCCACTGTGTACATGACACAATGCCAAGTGCTCTAGAGAGGCCCAAGAAAATAGATCTCCATCCTTCAAAGACTACACCTGACTTGAGGAGATGAGGCGTATTCATTAAGAGGGCTAACACTACAAGGTGATAACGGGTAGATCCTTCAGACAGTCAGTGTAATTAAGGCAGAAGATGGCATTAGGGTCTGACAGGGTGAGAAAGGTGATTACGATAGCCGGGTGTTGGTGTGTTATGTATACCATGTCCTTTAAGTCACATAACCACTCAATGAGACGCATCCTATCATTGTCCTCATTGTTTGCATCAGGAAATCACAGTGCAGGTTAAGTCATAGGGCCGAGTTTGCAGGGCTCATCGGTGGTGGAGCCATCATTCGAACCCAGATCTGGCTGACCCCACATTACTGGTGGAAGGAGTGGGCCCGGCACTACTGAATTTTCTATGCTTTCTTTTTCCTTCCAGTTGTGATAGTAACTGGGAATTATTGGTAGGGAATTTCCTAGCTGACAACTGCTCATGTGCACACGGCTGCAAGAACTTCTCATTCAGGTGCCGACAATCCAGCGGTAGAGACCCCTGCCTTCGGGTGCTCTCCTGTGCCTGCCTCTTGCCTGATCACTTTTCATCATCCCCAGAACCCTAAGCAGTAGAAAGAATGTCAAATCCACATGCAGTCTGTTTTCCCCATTCCTAGCAGGTGCAAGCTTGCTGTTTTATAACATTGGGGCGGGCAGGACTGGATCGAATAGCTAGATTGGATGATCCTTTGGATGTTATTAAGCCACACTCCCTTCCCCTCCAACTGTCATCCACATCTGTAAAACGGAACAGTGATACAAGCCCTGCCCCAGGCTCTGAGGATAAAACGAATAAGCCTTTGTGAAAGGGCTTTGTAGTGAAACAGTGTGTGGAATGACTTTTTTAGATCAGAAGAGAATGTGAGTGATTGCTAAGTAAGGCTTCAAGAGGATTAAAGCTTTTGTTCATCATTCCCCATGTAAAACATAACAATATTGGTGAGAGGAGCATTGTCTGTATAGGATAAAAGTGACCCCACCCCATGGGTTAAATTCAGATTAGCTCTCCTGCCCCCATATGAATTGAGAAGGACTTAACAGCCCCATTGTCCTCACAGTGAGGCCATTTAGCAGGGACTCCCTGGGGCGGGGAGAGCTGTCCTCTCAGGACACAGGGCCGACTACACAGCCCGCTGTGTTGGGGGTTCAGTTTTCCTCCTTCGAGTCACTGCTGGCTCTCTCCTAGGCACTTTCTTCACAATGTCAAAAAGCAGTTGTCGAGACATATATTTCATACATGTAGAAAACCTTTGAAGTTTCTCTCTAGCCACATTTTTGTTCTTTTCGGTCAGGGTTCTTGTTAAATCGTGGGTAGTTCATTTTGATCAGTCTCTCCGTCACAGATAAATTTTTTCCTACAGAAAGTCTCTACATATAGAAAAAAAAAGAGGCTGTGCTTAACCTCAGACCTGGACATGGGAATTTTAGATTTAGTTAATGAGGGGCCGTTGCTCTTTGTCTTTATTAATTTCTTTTGTTTAGCAATTAGTAAAATAATTGCCAAGTACCCAGGGGCCAAGTTTATTAATCTTGCTATCTCGTAGTCAAATTAATGAGGAGATATCACCTCTTCTAATTCTTAAAATGAATATGCTGATAATTAAAAGTCCAAAGCTTGTTCCACTTATGGTTAATGAAAGCAAAGCAGTTAGGAGAACAGGCTTTCATAGCACCCAAGACATCGAGTAATTACGCATGTCTTCAGCAAGGCTCTTCACAATCCTCTTTATTAGTTAAACCTCATACAAACCAGTGGGAAAGATGAGTCTAACATCATTACCAGGATTTCTCTGAGAATCAAAAAAAGTTTTGGTAAACTCTGAATGTAAGCCCCCTGGAAAAAAGAAGTAAGGTATAAATAGACTCTTGGCAAATCAGTGTAAAAATATGGGTCATTATTTTTCTCATCCGTCTTTAGGAAAGGATTTGGGACTAGGGTGATGTAGGTGAATTATCCTAATAGCTTCACTGAGAAACATCTCATTCCCCAATTTCCGCCCTTGAGTTAAGCTCACTTGACTTAACTGTGGACCAGGACGGACTGCACCATTGTTTTGGGAACACAAAATAATACCTAGGGAGAAGCTGAGAGATGACCTGAACTAATTTAGAAATAGAAGCACTCGGCTCACAATTTGTTATGAAACTCCTTCTCAATTTATACTTGATTCAGAAGTCCTTCAAAAATTTAATAACCATGAAAAAACCTGTTGCCCATCCTCTCCTGCCCATTCCTTCTGTCTTTATCCCGGTTCAGGCCAGAATTTCTACTTGTAAAGGATTCTCAGGAGTCTCCCATTCTAGGGTTCTTCCTTGAACTGTGTGGCCAGAGAAAGCTCTGTCCACCAAAGATTTACCACCAACCAGAAACATCCACACTCAACTGTTGAATGTGTTAAACCATTGAAATTTGGGGTTTTATTGGTTGCAGATGTTAGCATTACTTTAGTTAACACATAATACAGCTAACAAAGCCCCACTGGGTTATTCTTGATAAAGTATAACTCTAGTACTGCTACCCCTCCACCACACTCCTCCCAAAAGTTGCACACACACACGCACACAAATACAAGCCAACAAACACAAAAATAAAAGAATCTTACTGACTTTCTATTGCTTAATGAAGTCCAGACTTCTTACCCTGGCATTCAAACCCTCCCTGACCTAATCCACCTTGACAATAATGGCTTGATATGCCACTGTTTCCCTATGTACCTTCTAGGCTGCTTTTCCTTTCCCCGCAAGACCTTGAACTGCACCCTCCTGACCTTAGGTCACATCGCCCCATTTGCTGGAATGATTTTCTCCCACATTTTTGCCCATTGAAGACCAATCCATTTTTCAAATAATAGCTCCAATATCATCACCTCTATGAACCCTTCAGTGAAGCCCTAGATTTAAAAGACATCTGCTTCTAAACTACCATGGTAACGTGCCTTGCTTTTCTTCATTCATTTATTTACTCAAATATTTATCAAGTCCTTGTTTTGTGTCAAGAAGCATTGTGTCAAGAAGGATATGAGAACAAGACACCCTTCAAAGCGTTCATAGTCTACTGTGGAAGAGACACGTCCATAGCTAAAGTGAAAGCCCACAATGGCGTGCATGCATGCACACACAAGTGAAATACTATAAACTTGTTAAAGAGGAAACCATTCAGGCAGAGGAATCAGTACTGTCAGATTCTGTTCTAAAATGTTTTTGTAACATAGAGTATAAGACACATGATGCTCTTTTTATTTTTTCATTTTTTTCTTTGTTTTGTTTTTAAAATGGAAGAAAGCAGGTATGTTTTAAGATACTGACTAGAAAGTCTATCTAAATTAAGAAAAAAGGTGAGAGGAAATTATCCTTGGAAATGAGTTTTAGTATATATAGGTAGACCTACTAAATAACACATTTTTTGGATCCTGCAGGGAAAACAAAACCACATCTACTGAATAAATTATAAATAGATCTGTCAAAAATAAAAGTAATTATGGCACGAAACATTTTTATTTTTTTCATTTGTCTAGTCTGACCTCCTATGGAGTGTTAGAGCTGAAGCTTTAAACACCAGAATAGAATTATTTTCTGGAAAGGCCAAACTAAAGTTTGACATTAAAATGGCCCCCTCGGAAATATGACAGGACAAAATATACATCTCTTAGAAATGGTCATAACTTTTCTTGAAATACATGTCTATTATCTAATGAAATAATCAGAAATGTACAAAAAATTTTGTGTGTGTATACCTTTATTTATTAGAAAAAAACCCTACAAACAACCAAAATACTCCAAAATAGAGAACATGTTATATAAACTATTGTGTGGTGGTATACTACTCCATTATGTATTTTATGTCCTAGTGACTAAGTGAGCAGGCCAGAAGCAGACTCTCTGGATTTGAATCTCAGCTCTGCCACTTACAAGTCATATGAACTTAGATAAGTGACTTAACCTCTCAGCGCCTCAGGTTCTTCATCTTTAAAATGAAGTTAATAATATCATCTGCCCTATAGAATTGTAACAGGGTTTAAATAAACGACAGTGGTGAATGTCACACAGTAAATAGTTAATAAGTATTAGCCATTATTATGAAATACTGTACAACCATTAAAAATAAAAATATTATAGACTAAAGGAATATCTTAGGACATGGTATATTTTTTGAAATATATCGTTAAGTTAAGAAAACAGAAGACAAAGTATCATACAGAATGAAAACTTCCTAACTTAAAAGTATATATATAGGGCTTCCCTGGTGGCGCAGTGGTTGAGAATCTGCCTGCTAATGCAGGGGACATGGGTTCGAGCCCTGGTCTGGGAAGATCCCACATGCCGCGGAGCAACTAGGCCCGTGAGCCACAACTACTGAGCCTGCGCATCCGGAGCCTGTGCTCCTCAACGGGAGAGGCCACAACAGCAAGAGGTCCGCGTACCGCAAAAAAAAAAAAAAAAAGAAAAAAAAAAAGAAAAGTATATATATATGAATATATACAAAAACACTGGAATGCTGGAAGGATGTGTATGAAATATCAGTAGTTACCTCCGTACAGTGAGATTGTGGGTGTTTTTTCCTTATTTGTTCACCTCTGTATTTTCAAAGTTTCCTCTAATTAACATATTTATAATAAGAAAACAAGAATGAATTATTCAAAAAACTACCTCTGTCCCAGTATAAGACATTTTTGATGACACCAAAAGATTCGGGGCTGGAAAACTCCTGAGTCACGTAATTGAACAATCTTCATAAACCAGATCCTTTATTGCTGAAGAATTCTGTATCTTTGAGTTATAAGCAGCTTTTGAACATGTGAGCATAGGGCAGTACTTTGGCACACCTGACATTAGAGTTAGAAACACTTAAGAAGTCTGTAGATCGGTTTATATAATCTCCTAAATCACTGAATTTAAAGCAAAATAAACTCAAACGTACCACAGAAAAGTTAAAGTAAGTGGACTGGATGTGCAATGGACTTAAATAATGGACCCTAGCCATCATCAAAGCACAATTTATCACAGGGAATTTTCTTTGTGTGAATGGTTTGGATTTTTTTTTACTAAATAGGATCAAAGAACAAGCAGTCTTTTCTAGAGTCTAGTAATAAAATTTCTTTTATATGGGTTGCCCTAATTAGGCAGAATGGTTCAGGATTTTCTTTCTCTGCGAATTTTAAAGAAAGACTTTCCTATCGCACCCCACCCCCATTGCGAATCGTGAGGCCACCTTGGCCGGGAGCCAGCTCATCCCACTTTAAATGGTACTTCTCTGCTCTTTTTTATTATAAGCTAAGCAACTGAATTGTGATGCTTGTGCCTCAAGAAATAAATTAATAACTCTTGCCTGCCTCAAATAAGAATGAAGGAATGAGATATTGACAAAGGTTGCCTCTCCTTGAACGTCCCCTCCAAGTTAACATGCCTGTCACGTGTGGAGGTAACACCGCTGTTGTGATCTGTAGGGTGCTTTCAAGTGAACACCCTCTGAATTTGTTGGAATTAGAGACACAATTTAAAGTTTTTATAACATCCATTTTCTCTGTTGCCAGGAAGATTTGTTTGGAACAGTCTCCTGAATTTTAATTATTTTAAGCAAGCATTATTCCTCTTTCTCAAACAAATAAATTTACCAGTCCACGAAGCTTTGGAAAAATTTAAGAAATGACAAGCAAAACATAGCTGAGAGGACACCACCCAAGAAATGGGTTTAGCAGAGGCCTCAAGGATTCACAACTCTTGAACCCTGTGTAACGGGGGTCTGGGAGATGGAGAGGAGAGACAGAGAGATACTGGATGAGCACAATTTGTGAAAAATCCCTCTTCTTCCCCTTCTTTTGAAAATAATCCACAGGCACCCAAGCAAAGTATAATTCTGGCACTGGCCGAGGGCGCTTCAACCTTTAAATGCAATTCTACTTAGCCTTTTCGTTTCTCGGTTTGGGAAAACAAAGCAAATGTAAAGCAAACAAAAACAAGCCGTAAGTAGGTGAAAATGAAAGATTTTTGATCTACCATGGCATAATTTAATGGGGAAAAACAAGTTCCTAAAAATATACTACGTCATTTATGGAATCAACTTCTAGCCTGAGAACCAAAATAGTTTATTCGCTCATTCCTCATTTATTCACTCATTTGATAAGTATTATCAAAGACTTGCCATGTGCTTGGCACTTCATTAAGCACTGCGAATTCAGGGGTGAACAGGCAGTGCAAGCCCTTGTCTTCAGGGACCTGGAGACAGACAATGAATAAACAAATCCCATAACTTCAGGTATGATAAGTACTAGGAAGAAAAGCAGGGATTTTAAATGCTTGCCACCATCTGTATTGCCATTTGTTTGGGGAGATGTACTTACTGTTGGTGTCTGTTCTCCTGCCCTTTTAATTGGAATTATACTTAAGGTCTGGTCCAGAGATATCCAAGAAAGCTTTTTGGGGTCTGTGTTGGTTCTCTATGGCTGCTGTAACAAATGACCACAAATTCAGTGCCTTAAAACCACACACATTTATCTCACGGTTTCTGTAGGTGAGAAATCTAGGTGAGCTTGACCGGGTCCTCTCTGTAGGGTCTCACAGGCTGAAATAAAGGCTGTGTTCCTTACTGAGGGCTCTGGGGAAAAATCTGCTTCCAAGCTTATTCAGGTTGTTGGCCAAATTCAGTTTCTTGTGCTTGTAGGACTGAGGGCCCCATTTCCTTGCTGGCTGTCCACATTCCTTCTCCTGTCCACGTGGCCCCTCCACAAGGGCAAGTTGAGTCCTCCCATGGCTAGAATATCTGACTTCTCCTCTGCCACTTCTCTCTGCCTTTCTCTTCTGCTCTCTGAGAAAACTCAGTGTTTAACGGCTCATGTGATTACACTGAGTCCACCAGGTCATCCAGGACAATCTTCCTATCTTAAGGTCTGTAACCTTAATCACATTTGCAAAGTTCGCTTTGCTATTGTAACATAACATATTAACAGTTTCCAAGGATTAGGGCATGAGCATCTTGTGCGGGCCATGGGGGAAGAACGTTCAGCCTACCAAAGATAAGTTACTGTATTTCATATGGATTCCATTTAATTTCTCCCAAAGAATCTGTACCTAATGAGTATGGGCCGTTCTTCTCTTTCCAGGACGTTCGCTTGGCCAGGAGATTATATGATATGGCTGCTGAAACAAGTCCGGACGCTCACATACCTGTGTTCTTTGCCCTCATGAAACTGGAAACTGTGCATTTGTTTCGAGATATCCTGTTTTTTAATGTAAGTTTGTCTCAGATGGGTCCCAAAATCTCTGAAAACTCCAGTGAGCAACTCTTGGGAGATGGGATGGAGGCAGATGATGGTTCTAAATGAAGTGGGAGGCTTGGATTTATTTTTGACAGAATGTCTCTTGCCAGCAGTTTACCATGAGATGGAAATGGATGAAATTGGACAATACCCTTGGACCATACTGGGATTTATTTGTGATTGGCCTAATTGTTGCCGTGCTGATCTTCTTGCTTAGAAATCGCTACCTGTAGGATCTGGACCACAGAAAAAACCTGCTCACAGGTACCAGTTCACTTCAAGTCATCTTCACTAAATAAAAAATTTCCCCGTCAGACTCAGGAGTCTGCTGCTGATTTCCCATATAGGCCTGTGATGGAAAATGGACAAAGGTTGGGACTCATCCTCTGAGAAACCATTTCAGATCTCCTGCTTTGTTGAGGTGACCACTTGGGGAAGAGGGGATTGCTGGAGACTGATCACCTAAGATTTCCTTACAAACTTCTCATCATGGGGATCTAGTCCTGAGTTAGGGATAAAGATCACCCATTTTCATGTGGTTGTGACAGCCAGTCCCCTTTAGAGAGGACAAATGGGTTTCTTGGCTCCTACAGACATACTGAAGTCGGGAGGGGGGAGTTTGGGGAGGGCAAGAACACAGATCCCTCAGAATGTGATAAAGGCAAAAATTACAAACAGATGCTTTGTCTTATGGGAATGATCTGGTGAACCACATTCTATCTCCAATGAGCCAAAATTCCTCATGGCATTGCTGTGCCAGGGGGACTGATTCAGCCTCCTCAGCCGGGGGCCTTCTATCAAAGCTCCCTTAGCAGCTGTGCAGTGAACGGCACCATTTGGGGTCTCTCCAGCTTGCACCCCTCTCTTCCATTCCTCACTGGACCCCTGTGGAATCCCCTTTGGAGTATCCATAAAGGAAGAAGTTATCAGTCTCCTAGGACAGAGGCTAAAGGGCCCAGTTCTTTGTCTCCTCGGACAGGTGAAGCAGGGCTGCAGCCCAGTGCTGGGGACAGTGCAGGGAGAGAAGAGTGCAGGAGGCCATGACTTATGTGAAGGGCCAGTCTTGGATCTCACCCTCACTGAGCCTCAGTTTCCTGATCTGCAAAGTGGGAAGATCTTCAAGATCTTAGAGAGCTGGTATGAGAGTGAATGGGATAATGTATGTAAAGGAATTATCACAGGGTCCGGCATCTGGAATAAACTCCATAAATGGTAACTTGTAATATTCTCTAGAAGCTCATGGCAAGTTTGTTGGAACGTGTGGACAGCTGAGCTGATAACACTCAATGTGGTTTCAGTGCCCTGCAGTTAGTTCTCCAGCCAAAATGCTGGGTGTTTATGTAGGAAAAGATTGTGCTTGCCTACTTGAAAACCCAAACTAGGGACAGGAAAAGAGTTAATTAATAATGTCGATCATGGGAATTCCCTGGCAGTCCAGTGGTTAGGACTCTGAGCTCTCACTGCTGAGGGCCCAGGTTCCATCCCTGGTCGGGGGAACTAAAATCCCATAAGCCTCGCAGCACAGCCAAAAAAAAAAAAGAAAAAATGTCAACCATGATCAGAAAGGAGAGGGAAATGGATTTGGAACCAAGCCTGGGTTTGAGGTCCCTTAGTAGCTCTACGACTTCGGGCATAACTTATCCAAACCTGTTTTTCCTCCATAACACAGGATTAATTCCTACCTGACTGGAGATTTTTACAATTTCAATTAGCCTGACTTCACAAGTGCTTTGTAAACATTGTACACACACATACTAGCCACAGTCATTTACCTGGCCGTTGCCTATCCAGGCTTGTCTGAGGTCTGAGTGTTTACAATTTCCTGACACAATCCCTAACTTACTAGAGAGTTCCAGTCCCAAAGGAATGATAAAAGCCCCATTCACAAATGTGAAAGGAAGGAGCAGGCATCCAAACCTCAGTTCAGAGCCTAACGGACAGGAGGGCCGTGCAGTTCTCTCTCTCATGTGTCTGGAATGTGAGCCCATCAGAGACGGGATAAGTGCAAAGAGGGGAGCATGGAAGGTGAGCCCCGGTTCCAAGACTGGGTGAAAGATGAGCTCCTAGGAGGTAAAGCTTGTGAAAATAGCTGCAGGCGGGGTGGAAAGAGAGACTCTGCAGCTTGCTGTGTAGAGTAGACACTGCCTGAAATACAGGAGCAAGGGCAGCGTGAGCTCATCAATTTCCTGTTTCAGCTCGTTGTTCCAAGTAAATGTGAGCCACAGGCTTTGAGAGCGCGAGTGGTTGGTTTAGGGTGTTTGAATCATCCAAACGTCTGTTTCTGGGCCTCTGCTCCAGAGCCTCTGCAGTAGCAGCTCCCACCACCGCAGCGCATGGACTGTGCACCTGCCCGCACCTAGGCGGCTTTGCGGTGACCGACCACTGGTCACCGTGCACTATTTTGCACAGCGCCTTCACTTAAGTGTCTCAATCAGAGTACTTTTGGTTGCAAGAAAATACACCGTGTCAGCTTCCCCGTGGTCTCCAGCCAGCCCAGCTGCGAGACCTTTTGGAGTGGTGGCTAGGCCTTCTCATCTCTAGGTATCCAGGGCCTCAGATATAGTAGGTGCTCAATTAGCACTGGATGACCAACTTGCCCACACCCACCTTCCTCACACCCAACCTGGTCCAACCCACCCTCTTCTCAACACAAGCTCGTCACGAAGTGCACAATGACTCATGTTTTTATAACTAGCACAGCAGCTGGTCCTTCAGAGTTCCTGACTACAACGCAAGGGAGGTTAAAATGGAGTTTATCTGTGATTCACACAGTTTTCTCTCCTCAGAAAAACTGATGCTCTGGAGCAGGCTCTATACCTTTTAAAACTCCCGATGCCAAATTAAACCAGAATCTCTGGGGGTGGGAGCCAGGCAACAGAGCCCAGGTCGAGGTTTACTGTAACCCGCAACACTGAAATGCGCTCTAAACAAATTCGGTGTAAGGGGGTGACTCTGGGTTTTGCAAAAGACTCAGTACCGAAGACCCTTGGATGGAGAGCTGTGCCAGGGACGTTCACAAATGTACCTCCTGCAGGGTGGGTGCAGTGGCTGGGCCTTAGCTCTGATGGGGTTGCATGAGTGACATCAGGCCTGCTGCAGGGCGCTGGACAAGACTCTGGAACATCTATGTTCCAGGCCTGTCCTCCAGAACCAGCTAATGACCTCAGGCATATCAGTCTCTCTGTGGGACTCAGATTCCTCAACTGCAAAATAAGAACGATTTCTCTGATGTCTTACACCTCAAAAGTATTAAAATTCCAATCCAGCCTCTCAGGTATAACATTAAGATCTATAACGGAAAAGCGCCTTAAAATCTTTCCATGTGTGACAAGAATAGAATTACTTTTTAGGCTGTGAGATTATTCCAGTTCTTAGCTTTTGTTCCTTTTTATCCTGCCACCTAATTAATTTCATCCAGCATTGGTACCTGTGTTTTGATATGGAAACATTTTTTGTGGTGTGTGCTTGTATGAAATGAGTTATCTTAATTTGTGTTTTATTAATCAGAAAATAATTTCTAGGTAAAGATAAAGTGCCTCTGGAAAAAAAAAAAAGAGTATTCAATCTTCACCTAATAGAATATTAGAGCAAATCTCTTATATTTGAGATTTGGATTTTGCCATAGAGGCAAAACAGCTGTCTGAGGTCCTATGACTTATTCTTTTTTAAAATGGGATAGTGATTTTAAGTGGCATCTGTTTATTAGTCAATCTTCTTGTGTGAGCAAGAGGGATTTTACGTAGGACAAATGGTAAGCTAGCATCACAATGGCAGTCAATAATTTGTTCTGAAAGCTTCTCTAAAATTCATTCTATCTAGGAAAATAATAGCTAACATATCATGCTTATAATGTGCCAGGCACTGTTCTAACCGAATGTATTATTAACTCATTAGAGCTTTACAACTACCTTCCCAGGAGGATACTGTATCACCTTCCCTCTTTTTCAGAAGAGGAAGCTGGGGTCAAGTAACTTGTCCAAGGCCACACAGCCAGGAGGACCAGGTCCAGAGTCCGTGCTTTTAACCACTGCACTGGATTGCCTTGAAAAAGTTCATAAACAACTTTTGCAAGATAACTGAATGTTAAGTTTTCCTGCAACCATTCAAATTATTTAACAAGCCTTCACAATGCCAGGCATTGTGCTAGGCTAATGTTTCCCAAAACATGTTCAAAGTCTTGCAGGGTGCTCCTTGATAAAAGGTTTATTGGGTCATTAAGTCTGGAAGATGCCATAAAATATAGACTCCTCTGGGAGAGTCACAACAACATGAGCACATTAAAGATTCTGAGAAGTCTTACAGGATATATCCATTTAATTTTGTTTGACCCAGCTTTTCCAACCATATTTAGCTCCGGAAACTCTTCCTTTCCCCCTCCTCTAACCGCTGCCTTCTTTTGTAGCTCCTATTAACAGCACTCTGTAATCTGAGGACTACTGCACCAGACATGTAAGTTATCTTATGAGCTTGGCTTTCCAAGCCTTTGGAAAGGGCATTTACACTCTGCTGGGCAATGTACTAATGCATCTAGGAATGGCGCATGTCAGCAGTTGAGTGACTTATACAAAGTAAGCTGGTTAGTGGTAGAAAGGGGATTCAACAGGCAGGTCTGATTTCAGAAGTCATGCTGATCATGCTACTGGGCCACCCTGGTATCTAATGACAGCTGGACATCTTGCCTGGATTGGAGACCTATCATCCCACAATATAAGGCCCAGTCATCTCTGATGTAGGCCTTGCTGTGACCTCACATCACGGTTCTAATCTTATTCTCCAGGATGAAGCCCTTCCCTGTTTCCAGTCCACCTGCCCCCTGCTATCCCTGTCCACCTGCTGTGCATGATACCCAGATTCCACCGGGATAAGAGCTTAGCCTGGAATCCCAACCAAGTGGCTGATCCCTGGAATTTGAAGCTGAATGTGTCCGGTGCCCACTGCCTGTCTTTCCAGCGTCCCGCTGCTTGATGTGCTCACAGGGATCCCCGTTGTCTGCCTGGCAGTGAGTCCGTCTGGGCCATCTCTGTGGCTGACAGAACGCTGGTTATAGCAGTGGCACTGCTCAAGGGGTTGAACACTTAGCTGAAAGGCAGAACTTGTGGACAGAAAACATCGTATAAAGTGCTAACGGAGATGGAACTCACAAAAGTTCAGGATGGCCTGGGACAAGAAGGCAAGATTAAGTTGAGCTGGATAACCGACTGAGCTGAGAGTGGAAGGGACCTGGAAGAGTTTGGAGGGCAGGCGGCTCCACAGGGACAGATCCCAGCACAGGGCTGAGTGTGTGTTAGAGGATGGGGTCACCTGCCTGGTTCCAATATGCTGGTTGGGATGTATGTTTATGGGGGGAGTGGAGACATGGAGAAAAAAGAGTGGTCTCTCACACAGAAGGCTCTAGCCTCCAAAAGAAGGCAGCGTGATAAAATTAAGTGCTTTGTCGCATACAAGACTGAAGTCACATATTGGCTCTGCCATGTATGTGACCTCGGAGAAGTCACAACCTCTGTGAACCTGTTTCTTCATCTGAAAGATGGGGACAGTAGAATAAGTGTCTACTCGATAGGGAGCTGTGCTGATGAAATGCGAATTGAGAATGCTAATCAGAGGCTCAGCACACTGCCTGGCAGGGGCATAGTACACACTGTTTTAAAAGGAGCGCTTGGCCAACCCGCGGCACCTTGGTACAGGGTAAGTGAAGCTGCTTTTGTTGAGCTTAGCTGGCTTCAGATGAAATCTAAAGTTAACACTGAAGGGAAAAGAAGTCCCCAGATGTCAACATGGAGACTGAGAAACTGCAAGGATGGGAGGGCAATCCTGGCTACTTCTGTCTTGGGACCCAGATCCTCGGGTTGAGCTGAATGCTTCTGAAATCATCCTGCTCGATGGCTCACAGCCATTTCCCACCATAACGTGGAGGAAGGATGTCTCACGCTCCCCTCAGTAACAGGGGCTCCAGATGGCCTTGACTCTCAACCAATGGGAGGAGGGTGGAAAAACATTTCGTTTGAAAAAGCCCCTCAGGAGCTTTCTTGGAAGGCAGGCCTGGGGCCTCTTTTGAGATTGAGTACCAAACCTGCAATTTTACAGATGAAAATCCTGAGGTCACAGAGATGGTGCCGGCCCACGTGTCAGGAACCAGTAGGGCCAGGACTAAACCCAGACCCCCCGACCCCCAGTCCCTGCCTGTCCCTCTACTTCTGGGTTTTTGGCAAGGGCTGGCAAGTCCTCCCTTGGGATTCTCCTCCCCGCCGTCTCCTGCTCCCAGTCTCAGCCCAGGCCCCTAACACTGTGACCTGGAGCTGCCCCGGACAGTTCTTCTGCAGGGCTGGCTCTGACACACAACTAGCACTGGCTGTCCTGAGCACACGCACGAGACTCTTGTACAAGGAGTCTGGGAACTGGCCGGATTACACCCGGACTTCAAAGCGCAGGCAGTTTATCTTTGCCTGGTTTTGGCCACGGCCTGCAGGACCAAGACAGGATAAACTCTGGCTTTTAAAAACCCTTAACCATTTCCACAGCATTGTGCTCACCTGAGAGCCTGTAACAAGCACGCAGCATCAACAGTCCATCCTGATAACAAGCTGTCAGCAACTCAACAGCTGAGACAGGAGGGGCTGACTGAGAAAACCACAGCCGCTGTTACCCCACTGAACTCTCAAGGTCAGAGCCTTCCTTCTCACGTTCCCTGGTTTCATTATGGACTCGCCCCATCAGGTTTCTAGAAAATTGATCCTAATATGTATTCCTAGGAAATGAAATTTGAAGCCTACTGAATGTACCTTGGGAGGTTAGCTCTACTTTGAGATACCATGGACTCAAACCTCAAGGAAAGCGTATCTCGGGCCCAGTTTTTCCCGAGAACAAAGGTAATATGGTAGTTTATGCTGACTTTATACAATTTCAAGTAAGCAGAATATGTTCTATACTTCAAGGAACAACTTGGCATACCCTGGGCACCTAACTTTTCCCAAGGTGAGCATATTAGTTATCTAAGCCTGTGTTAACAAATTACTCCAAACACAGTGGCTTAAACAACAGACATTTATTATCTCAGTTTCTGTGGGCCAGGAACGTGGAGTGGCTTAGCTGGGTGGCTCTGGCTCAGGGTCTGTCATGAGACTGCTGTCAAGGTGTCACCTGAAAGTCACACTGGGGTTGGAGGATCTCCCCCGGGTTGGCTCCCTCGCTGGCAGGTCCGCGCCGTCCTCTCCCGAGCGCTGCTCGATGCCCTACACGAACGGCACTGGCTCTCCCCAAGGCTGTGATCTCAGAGGAGGAAGTGAGGAGGAAGCGGGCCTCTTACGACCTCCTCAGAAGGGACACACCACCACTTTCATATTCTATTTGCTGGAAGCGAATCACTGAATTCAGCCCAGACTCACAGGGAGGGGAATGAAGCTCCACCTCTTGGAGAAAAGAGTATCAAAGAATCTGTGGATAGATTTTAAAACCACCACAGACGCCAAAGCATTATTTCCCTATTTGTTAACAACAGTACCTTCCATTTTCTTCAAATTTGTTTTTTTAAACCAGCGAGATAAATACCTGTCAAGTATCCAGGCAGAGAATTAAAGTACCCCAATTTCTGGAAGGGCAGGTCCGCTTATTAGTTTCCTGAAGATAAACTTCACATTATTAACAGCAGCAATAACAACCGCCCCACCTCGAGCCCCCCTCTAAAAAAAAACCTCAAAACTTTCTTCTTAGGCAAGAGAGGATAAGATAATAATTTACGAAGGAATAAAATAATCACTATGCCAAGTATTCTTATTTTCCCCAAATGTCTTTTAATGTTTCTTTCTTTCCTACACAGATGCCAATCCATGGTTAAATACTTTTATTTCATCCTTACTTAAGGGATATACACTGAGTTATAAAAACTGTATCTTCAATATAGGCCATACTGTAATTGTTTCCACCTAGTGGATAAAAATGGTACTAAAAGGGTTTGAAAAACAAAACTTGTTTCATAGCTACTTCAGCAAGTACACCTTTCTGTAGCTGTAACTTTTTACATTCATATCACAAACTTGGTGTCTATGGGTAGCTTCCATCTCAACAAATCCTGAAGAAATTCTTTGTTTTAAAAATGTAAGTTTTCATGAATACTGCCACCTCTGTAATTCTCTAGGCCAACAACCTGGAATACCGCTAAGAACCAGGAAATAATCCAAAAAGTCTCCCAGCAGCCAACAGATGTCCCAGGCCCACCACCTGAAGCCATGTTAGACTGACAACTAAGAGTGCAGAGAAGAGTCGGGAGCCTGGCACATGGGTCTCGATGGGGATTTGTTAAGGGAACCAATAAAGCCCATGCATTTTACTCCAAAAGAGTTCTTCTCACAGAACCTCCTCCCTCTTTCCTACCTTAAACCCCGTCCTAGAAACCTTCCAATCTGAGTTCTAATCTTACACATCACAAAGGGCAAGAAGAACTGACTCAAGAAAGTTCATTTCTGTAAGGCCATTGAGATTGACAGCAAGTAAGAAAAATGCAGGAATAGAGACAAACCACATCATTCTTGGGGCCAGTCAGTGTAGGAACAAGCAATGCAGTACAAGTTGTGATAGTAACTGTCAAGTTATAAAGCTATAAAGAAAAAAAGTTGTGATAATAACTGTTGAATTATAAAGAAATAGTTATGTTCTATACACTGTTTAAAATGTAACACATTTTGGAAATATTTTTGAGAAGACATTTTTTAAAATTTTGTGGCTTAAAAGGATGAGCCCCTAATCATTTGGAAAACACAGCTATTCAGAAAAATAAATTTCCTGAAGGTTCCAAACAATTAAAGCTTAATAGATACTTCAAGCAGATATTAACTAAAAAAAATAATTTTACCACTGTCACTCACATTAAAATAAATAATTTTACCACTGTCACTCAGGTTAAACAATAAGTGTCCTCAATTCATTGTGTTAATTTCTCTTTATTTTTTTAAACCAATGGACCTTGTTTTTGAGATTGCTCAAGGTAGATTCCTCCCCAGCTCCACCCCACCACCCACATATTCTCTGTTGGCATGAAATAAATGAAAGTTAATATCCTTGGTAAGAAACTTCAAATTTTACAGAAAGATTAAAAAGTCAAAGTACAAGCCTCCCTCCTAGTTTCTGCCCATCTCCTGCACCCCGACAGACGTTCAGACACTGGGACAGATGCAGATACATCTGGTTCCTCAGTCCCTGTCCTCAGCAATAACCACTTAACAATTCTGCATGCATTCTTCAAAAACAAATATCAATACCTGTAAACGCGGGTCATTTAGGGAACACAGACACCGTGGAATACGTCCTTTCCTCAGGCATCAGTTTACACTTTAATATGTACGAATTTTTTGTTTTCCTTTCCTTTCAAGTAAGAAAATTAAGCTAAAAAAACCTTCCCCAAATTCTGCTGCCTAGGTATTCTTTTCCTTTGTATTAAAAACAAAAAACAAAAAAGCCACAAAGAGTATCCCAATTTCTGATATCAATGAATGTCCTAACTGAAGAGAGCAAGAACAGTAATTTCTTTCTCCTACAAAATTCCGGTTTTTAACTGTAACTTAGCCTATGAAAGGGTACATTTTCCACATAATTTAATTCGATTCAAAATGGAGCTGAGTATCTACCGCGTAAGGCATAGCCCTGGACTCAGGGAGAGCTTGGTGCTCTCGTGTGGCAGAGGGAGGGAAGGCAGGTGGGAGAGACACAGAGAGAAGCAAATCCTACAGTAACTCCCCTAGGGCTGAGGAGGAGGCAGGGCCACGCCCATTAAATGAAAAGGACGGCAAATGGCTCGGCACTGACTGGTGAACACACTCATACTCACTCTTGGGCGCCTCCCAGCTTCCTCCTGGCTGCCTTATCACCACCTCTTCCACCTATTCTACACTGTCTGAGCTTGACTGCTTCTAATTCATTTTGATCATGACAACGGGACAGTGGACCTGGATTAGATTAAGATTGCCAAAGACCTCAAACAACAAAGGGAAATCAAGCAAACAGCACTTTTCATCACTGTGCAGATACTTTACATGTAATTTTGCCTCTGTAATTCTTTAAAATGTTCTCCTCTTAACTAAGGTAGTATATAAAATGATAGGGGTCTCACCCAGACCATGGTGGTGAGAAAGAAATAAGATTATAATTCTGATGGTTTAAAAAAAAAAAAAGGTGAGGAAGGATTCAGTAAAGGTAAACACTCTTCCAAAGTACAAAACTACTTAAGAGCTCTAGAGAGGTTCATAATCCTCTGTTCCTCTTCAGAGAGGAACATGGCAAAGAAGACAGTATCACAAATAATTCTGGCTTAAGTATCTTAGAATAGTTGTTATAAAAGACGACATTTTTATTCTAAGTGAGCCAGAACATGAAAGAATCTACCAACTTGTCATCCTCATCTCCACGGCTAACGTCCTCTCACAGAAATAAACACAAGATCAGAAGGAGAAAAAGGTACAAAATGTCAGCGTGGGTAATGTTTTCCCCACAAGTCAGGAATTTATGTATGTTAATATATTTTTGGATTTTTCATAGAAATGTCTTCTTGCTTTTGGACTGACTTTGCAAGTAAGGCACTCAAATTACTAGATAACAGTATCCCTATGAAAACAGAAAACGTGAAACTGAAATTGTTACTAAATATAGATGAGTATTAGGCTATTCTAATTATTTGAAAAGTCTGACAGTAAATAGCTTATATATTGCTTCTTGTTTCAAAATACAATAATTTTAGACGTGAAAGTTACCCATCACTGATGAAAAGTCTGGACTATGTTAACATTGAATAAAATATTTATTGTGATTTTTTCCCCTGTGACATAAGATCATTTATTTTTCCTAGCTCTCCAAATGACACAGTTGCCGAACCTCTTTTAGCTGGTCTCGCCTGAAAATAATGATAAAGATTAAAGATATTAGAAACTGATAAATATAATAGCCCTAATTAACCCCCTCAACGCTGTCTTATATTTTAAAAAAAAACAAACCAAAACAAACCCTAAGTAAATAAACAATAATAAGTAAATGGAAACATGAACCCACTAAGAAAAAAAACTGATCTGTCTTAGTAATATTACCTGTGAATCATGATATTTCCATCCTATCATGTAATAGATCTGATAGGTGGCAGGTACAGAACCATCCTCATTTCCGTACATTTCTATAAAGACAAATCATGGTTAGAGTCTGAAAAAAATGCAAGTAGGAAAAATAAATCTGCTCAATGAAAGTCATGTCTTCCAAAGAGAAATGAATATTAGAATAGTCACGGGATTCTGAGAATGCCTCTTGTGAAAAATCCTCCACACCGAGAAGCTGACAATAAGGAAATAGTAAGGGCTGCTGGGAAAAAGGATACGTAGCCACAGGATCTGCATTTTGAAAGGAAGGACAAGAAATCTGATGGTGCCCTAACAGGAAAGGAAAACGTAATTTTAGGGGATAAAGATGACAGGGCACAAGTTGGTCAGTGGGGCCTGGCTGGGAAGAACGGTCAGCTCCCTTACCTCTGTACACTGCTGCAGCTGCCAGCATCGTGTCTCGGTGCAGGAGGGCTTTTCTATTCCAAGCACAGTTACTCTCACCCATCCCTAAAATACAGGCAGTTTGAGATAATACAGCAAATACCCTGAGCAGCTCAACATCACAGATTTTATCTTATCTCATCCAATGGTATACCCCTTCTCTAATAGTCACATAAGATAACCTAAATAATCTCATTTTGTTCTCAGATCATAGCTAGTTACTCTAAAGCAAAACTACTTAAAGCTTCTGGGTATTAAGACAAGTCGAATTTCAGGAGGGAAACCCTATAAGTAGGCTTTCCTTGGCAGCAATGGGCTGTGGTGGGCCGGTTGGGCAAAAGCAAGGCGACTGGCCCTCCAGGTGAGTCATCAGGCGTTGGCAAGGGCCTTTCTAATGATGCCACATTTTTATGCCCCTTTTAGCTGCTCTTTGAGGAGGACAGGACATTGGTACAACACCTCACTCCTTCTAAGTAAGCCGTAAATGTAAGTATGAATGTGAAACTTGGAAGAGGGCTTGAAGACTCATTAGGTAGTACCAAAACTACAATGTGTTTTCAGATTTTATAACATTTTACTGATCCCAGATTAGGAAACAATTTTGTACATTCTCTTCAGGAGCACTTTTCTTAATGTTTTAACATTTATTTTTAGATTTCTTTCCTTCAAACTGACAGCTAAAAGCTAGGATTATGTCAGTCTATTGTTCACTAAAAATTAATGTTATATATTTAATATTTTTTAATGCATAGAGTCAAACGAAATTACTTTGAAAGACCACATTTTAAACTAGTTTGCAAAATTAAAAGAATTTCAAAAGTAAAAATCCTTTACATTCATTCTCTATATGCTACATGATCAAAAATCGGTTTCTTAGTTTTGTTTTTCACAAAAGATACCAATAAACTTCCCAATGTTGGTATCCTTTAGTAGTTTAAAAATAATAATCTCCCAATTTTTCAATGGGCTTATTAAAAACAATCAACAAATTAGCTGGAATAAGTTAATCTTCTTCTTCTCTCCAATCCCAAAAGGTTCCTATTATTCCCTAAAATAATGAAGCTCCGAAACTAAATGCAATGTCCCATATCATGTGAGTATAAGAGCCCTAATTCATGAAGAACAAAAGACATACAAACTAGTAGATGAACCACCATGAAGAGGGTGGATCTTATTCTTGTGGTCATGAAGTAGCTACATGACCTTAGTTCCATCTCTCTGGGTCCTCAAGTTGGCCAGGCTAGATGATCTCTACAGGCTTCCAATGCTAACATTTTAGACCCATTAACATAATCCAATTTTAAAACATTCTCCCACATCATGAGTATCAACTGAATCAAAGGTCAACTGGAACTTGTACTGGAAGGGCTTATTGCTGGTCATGGCTGTGGCACTTTCATCCCTGCTTAACTCCCCATTGGCATGACTTACACATTCGACAGAGGCAACACCAGTGGAAAACAGGCCTAATTTTTTTAATGGAAATAGTTAATGCACTAGAAATTCTAAAATGCCTTCTAAATAACCGGTATTAGGATACACTAATTAAGATTATTAGGCACAATGCTCTTTCTGATACAGAAACTCCAGAGCACTACTGTAGACCATAGTAACTCTGCTGCTAGGGAAGCCAACCCTTCCCTCACTTGAGAACCTCCCTTCTCCTTGGGGAAGCAGTGGGATGTAGCACACAGAGTCTAGACTTTGGCATCATAATCCAAGTTCTGGCCCTTACATAACCTGGGGCAAAGTCACTTAACCTCTATTAAACTCAGTTTTACCATCTTCAAAATGGAATGATAAAACTTCATAATGCATCATGGAGGACCTTTTCTGGAGATCACCTGGGAAACACATCTGGGACTTTGGACCAGCTCTGGGCTTTGGGATAAACAGAAGAATCTGGGAAGCAGGTAGCTGTTAAAGACTCTCACAGTGTTTTTAAGGTTAAGTTCAACTGCTTATTTTAAAAAAGTCTAATTTATTATGGTTTACTAGGAACAATACTGAGTACTGTCTAAAAAAATAACAACTGAACTTACCTTAAAACTACTGTGAAAGCCTCCAAAACTTTTCATGCATTCATCGGCTGATACACAACTTGTTCTGTAAAACTAGGTCAACATTCTGGACTTTCTTCTGTGAATTAATAATAATAGCAGCTTAAATGAGAAACACCACAACCATGAAGAAAACAGTGTAACACAATGTAAAATGCCAAAAACCAACTGGAAGGTAACACCAGCTTCCAGTCTGCAGAGCAGCACCCCTGGAAGTCTGCCAAGCTCCTCCCCTCCTGCATTCACCCCTCGACCACTCTTCTTCCTACGTCAGCTGCCTCTGACCTTTTCAGTGGAGACTCGCTAACATTTCAGGATCTGAGTCAGGCTGCTACACCGGGCTTAAATCCTGGCTCTACCACTTACTAAACACATCGCCTTGGGCAAGTTACTTCTGTCTGTGCCCAGTCTCCTCATGCAAAACAAGAGAGGTTAACCATGCCAGCTAGTCTTACCTTCCTCATGAGCACGCCTCATAAACGATGCTGGGGGGTGAGCTTGCTCACACATCAATCTGATTGTCCCTCCTCTGCACAATATTCTCCCAACAGACTGCAAGGCTGACCTGATAAAGTCTAGAGAAGCCTCTAATGGACTATCCTGCATCATTTCCCATCATTTTCCCATTCTACATATTCAAGCAATACTGAATTACTGTACAGTTTCTCAATTAGGAAAGTGAAGGCTGAGCGTAACCTCTTTAGTCTCCATGATTCTATACGTGCCTTTTCCTTGGCCTGGAATGCAAGGCCCCAACCCCCCAAAGGTGCACCCACCCCTTCATTCTTCTAGCAAACTCATTTTAGCTTAGGTGCTGCTTCTTCTGCAAAAGCATCCTTGATTCCCTAAGCAGATTTAGGGATTTTTCTCGGTGTTTCTCCCTGCACTTTTAAAAAGAATTATCTCACTTTACAGTTAAAAGCATGTGTCTGCCGATCTCTGTGTGTCTCTTTCTCTACTGGAGCATAAGTTCCCTAAGATCAGGAACTGTTATTTCCAACATTGGCTCAGTGGTTGGCACATGGTAGATGCTCAATAAATAGTAAGTGAATGAATATAAAATCAACCAGTTAACATTTATATCAACTTTGTTAAATATCACTTTTACAAGTTATCTTTAGATAAATTCATCCTAATCCTCTTCAGAGTAAGAAACATTGAGACTCTGGGAGGGCTCATGCCAAGGAGTACTTTCCAGAATTTCTGCTGCCAGTGTCCTTGTCCCCGCGGTGAGCCACAGCCACCCCCCACCACTGCAGGAGACCCTCCAATACTAGCAGCCATGTGGCTGACAGGGTCTTGGTGCTACGGCTGGGTGTCAGGCCTGTGCCTCTGAGGTGGGAGAGCCGAGTTCAGGACATTGGTCCACCAGAGACCTCCTGGCTCCACGTAATATCAAATGGCAAAAGCTCTCCCAGAGATCTCCATCTCATTGCTAAGACCCAGCTCCACTCAATGACCAGCAAGCTACAGGGTAGACACCCTATGCCAAACAACTAGCAAGACAGGAACACAACCTCACCCATCAGCAGAGAGGCTGCCTAAAATCATAAAAAGGTCACAGGCACCCCAAAACACACCACTGGACACAGTCCTGCCCACCAGAAAGACAAGATGCAGCCTCACCCACCAGAACACAGGCACCAGTCCCCTCCACCAGGAAGCCTACACAACCCACTGAACCAACCTTAGCCACTTGGGGCAGACACAAAAACAATGGGAACTACGAACCTGCAGCCTGTGAAAAGGAGACCCCAAACACAATAAGTTAACCAAAATGAGAAGACAGAGAAATACACAGCAGATGAAAGAGGAAGGTAAAAACCCATCAGACCAAACAAATGAAGAGGAAATAGGCAGTCTACCTGAAAAAGAATTAAGAGCAATGATAGTAAAGATGATTCAAAATCTTGGAAACAGAATGAAAAAAATACAAGAAACGTTTAACAAGGAACTAGAAGAACTAAAGAGCAAACAAACAATGATGAACAACACAATAAATGAAATTAAAAATTCTCTAGAAGGAATCAATAGCAGAATAACTGAGGTACAAGAACAGATAAGTGACCTGGAAGATAAAAAAAATGGAAATAACTACTGCAGAGCAGAATAAAGAAAAAAGAATGAAAAGAATTGAGGACAGTCTCAGAGACCTCTGGGAAAACATTAAACACAACAACATTTGAATTATAGGGGTCCCAGAAGAAAAAGAGAAAAAGAAAGGGACTGAGAAAATATTCGAAGAGATTATAGTTGAAAACTTCCCTAATATGGGAAAGGAAATAGTCAATCAAGTCCAGGAAGCACAGAGTCCCATACAGGATAAATCCAGGAGAAACATGCCAAGACACATATGAATCAAACTATCATAAATTAAATACAAAGCAAAAATATTAAAAGCAGCAAGGGAAAAGCAACAAATAACATACAAGGGAATCCCCATAAGGTTAACAGCTGATTTTTCAGCAGAAACTCTGCAAGCCAGAAGGGAATGGCAGGACATATTTAAAGTGATGAAAGGGAAAAACCTACAACCAAGATTACCCAGCACTGATCTCATTCAGATTCAACAGAGAAATTAAAACATTTACAGACAAGCAAAAGCTAAGAGATAGATAGCTAGTGGGAAGCAGTCACATAGCTCAGGGAGATCAGCTCAGTGCTTTGTGACCAGCTAGAAGGGTGGGATAGGGAGGGTGGGAGGGAGGAAGACACAAGAGGGAAAAGATATGGGGATATATGTATACGTATAACTGATTCACTTTGTTATAAAGCAGAAACTAACACACCATTGTAAAGCAATTATACTCCAATAAAAATGTTAAAAAAAAACCCCAATGCAGCCAAAATAAATAAATAAATAAATTTATTTTTTAAGAAAAGGCACATGAAAATATGTTTAACATCACTAATTATTAGAGAAATGCAAATAAAAACTACAATGAGGTATTACCTCACACCGGTCAGAACGGCCATCATCAAAAAGTCTACAAACAATAAATGCTGGAGAGGGTGTGGAGAAAAGGGAACACTCCTACACTGTTGGTGGGAAATGTAAGTTGGTACAACCACTATGGAGAGCAGTATGGAGGTTCCTTAAAAAACTAAAAATAGAGCTACCATATGATCCAGCAATCCCCTACTCCTGGGCATATATCTGGAGAAAAGCATAATTCGAAAAGATACATGCACCCCAGTGTTCACTGCTGCACTGTTTCCAATAGCCAGGACATGGAAGCAACCTAAATGTGCATCAACAGAGGAATGGATAAAGACAATGTGATATATATATATATATATACAATGGAATACTACTCAGTCATAAAAAAGAACGAAATAATGCCATTTACAGCAACATGGATGGCCCTAGAGATTGTCATACTGAGTGAAGTAAGACAGAGAAAGACAAATATCATATAATATTGCTTATATGTGGAGTCTAAAAAAAGGGTACAAATGAACTTATCTACAAAACAGAAACAGAGTTACAGATGTAGAAAACAAACTTGTGGTTACCACGGGGTAAGGGTGGGGGAAGGATACATTGGGAGATCGTGGTTGACATATACACACTACTATATATAAAATAATAAGGACCTACTGTATACCACAGGAAACTCTACTCAATACTCTGTAATGGCCTATTTGGGAAAAGAATCTAAAAAAAGAGTGGATATATGTATATGTATAACTGAATCACTTTGCTGTATACCTGAAACTAACACAACATTGTAAATCAACTATACTCCAATTAAAAAAAAAAGTGTGACTACAAGAGTAAGTTTTTGACCACATATCTTTCCCCTTATAAAGTTGACAGAAGCACCGTACTCAGAGGAGGCTGAACGATAGGTAAAATGGACTTTGTTACAAATGGGCAGCTCCAAGAAGCAGGAGTCAGTCAAGAGAGTGCCAGAACAGGGGTCAAGAAGGCAAGAGTTTAGCGCCCAGTTCTACCACTAACAGGCAAGTGTTCTCTTTGGGCCTAATATTTCTGACTTGTAGGACAGGGGTAAAGTAGTCACCAGAGGGTTATTACAGAAGCAAGTGCAACAGTGCTTATGAAAAACTATTAAATCTGTAAACAAACATGAGGTATGTATTTTTATAATTCACTTGCTTTAAATCATCTTACGATTTTTCAGTTTCCAGATTAAGGCTCCCCCAGGTAAGCAGCGTTTGGGTTTCAGAGAACACACTTCTGATGCCTTCAGCTTCCCCCATTCATCCTAACTGTCTATGCCATTTGCGTGATAAAAAATCAGACCTCATAAATTCTCACTGACGTAAGTTGAGGCTCTCCTTTGAGCAAACCACTTCTCCAGCCTCCCCCTCAGTCAGCAGCCTCGCCCCTTTTGGGGTTGGGAGGTTGGGTTTGTGTCCTTGCTGCTCCTCAAAGCTTCTCCCAGGCCATGACCTCTCTACTGCTTCCAACACCACCTATTCACAAATGACTCACAATGTTTACCTGGGCCAGTTGCTTCCTCTGAGCTACACAGCCACGCACTCAACTGCCTACCTGACATCTTGTTTCAGCTATTTCAAGAGTGTTTCCAACCCAACATGCCCAAGTGTGAACTCAAGAGCTGTCCCTGCCCATGCTTGGTCATCTTCTACTGTTTCTCGATCAATGAAGGGCACCATCTATCTGGCTAGAAACTCAGTGCTGTGTTTGAAATGTCTCTCCCCTTCATCGGCCCATGTGTAATCCATCAGCAAGAACTGTCACAATTATCTCATAAACATCTCCAGAATCCATTCACTTCTCTCCATCTCCACTGCCACCACCTTAGTCCAAACCACCATCATTTCTCAGTAAGCTTTCCAGCTGTTAAGTCTACTAGTCTATCTGCCAATCCATTAAAAAAAAAAAAAAAATCTGACATCATGACCCCTCCCCCCATTAAAATACCTCAAGGGGCCTTTTAAGATAAAGACAAACAACCTTAACAAAGGTTACAAGGCCCCCATTTACCTACCAATTTAATCAGTTAACTTTTCTTTTTACTCCCTGTATTCTGGCCAAAATGCCCTTCTTTCAGTTCTTGCCATGTTCTTTCTTGCAACGGGGCCTTTGCACATGCTGTTCTCCGTGCCTGGGACTCACTTCCTCCCTGCTTTGCCTAGTAAACCCAATTCATTTTTTAGGGCACAACCATCACTTCCTCAGACAGGATTTTGTTGACTCTCCCACACCAGGACCTATCCCACCTAACCCCCTGGCAACCCCCAATCCTACACTAACCCAAATACCTGCTTTCTTTCTACCTGTGCCTGGATCTGAGCTGCCAAGTGTTGCTGGAGAAAGTCACTGAGGTGTTCTACCACCCTCACATGCTCCTTCAAGAAAGTCCTGCCAGGACAGGAATAAAGACGCAGACGTAGAGAGTGGACTTGAGGACACAGGAAGGGGGAGGGGTGGGCTGGGATGACATGAGAGAGTGTCACGGACATATATACACTACCAAATGTAGAATGGATGGCTAGTGGGAAGCAGCTGCATAGCACAGGGAGATGAGCTCGGTGCTTTGTGACCACCTAGAGGGATGGGAAAGGGAGGGTGGGAGGGAGACGCAAGAGGGAGGAGATATGGGGATACATGTATATGTATAGCTGATTCACTTTGTTATACAGCAGAAACTAACACAACACTGTAAAGCAATTATACTCCAAGATGTTAAAAAAAAGAAGAAAGTCCTGCCAGCCTTTCACAGGCAGTCACAGCTCTAAGTTCCTCTACTTCACAGCACATACCACAATTCTAGTTTAATGTTTATCTTTGTGGCAGCTGCCTCATGTCGGCCTCACCCATTTTACAGTATAAACTCCATGAAGACAGTCCGCTTTCTCCTCACCCAGTGTATCTCTAGTGCTTGGCCACAGTGCTTGCCATAGCCAGCCCTCAAAATACGACTCTCATATGGAGTCTAAAAATTTTTTAAGTGTCTTACCTTGTAAATCTTCCATCAATTCAAACATTCCAGGATAGTTAACTTGAATTTCATCAGTGTCCTATTCAAAAAGAAAGACAAATCCTTTGACATTCATTACCAAAAATCCAGATTAGAAAAGAGGTTGTAGAGATTGCCCAGACCAATCTCTCATGGTAAGCAGGAATCTTCTTTACAGTATTCTTCACAGATGTCACCTGGCTTACACTTGATTTACAAAGATTTCAAATTGCAGAATAAATGCTTGCCATTCTAACAGTAATCTTTCTATAACTCCATCAACTGGTTCTAATTCTCTCCTTGGGATTAACACAGAATAAAGTCTATTCTGTACTCTACAAACAATTACCTTTTTCTTCAAGTCTTTGAAAACTCTTCCAGGACACTATAATTTTTTTAGGGGGAGGGGTTAGGCTTCTAGACAAAATTTATAGATCCTTACATGTGCTGACTTCATTTTTCTCTACATAGTCAATATCAATCTCACTCTCTCTCAAAATGTGACACCCAGAACCAGGCCCAAAAGGGTCATCTCCCAAGATGCTTTCATTCTACTCCCAGTGATGCAGCAATACTACACAGACTAGTTTAGGAAAGGGCACATGGCTGGCACATACACAGTTTATTTCTCAAGTGAACTGCTGAGCAATGATACCCCACTCTTTTTGAAGTTTGATACAGGAGTTCACTGTTGGTACAGTGGCAGAGACCACTGATGCTCCCCAAACTCCTTGACACTTCACAACCCCAGACATTTCTCCTGGCAAAAGAAAAGTGAGGTGGAGGCAAGGTAATAAAGAGCTAGTGAGCCTTTTCCAGGCCCTCTCTGCTGCAGTGACCTTAAAGGATACAAGGCCGAGATGGCACAACTACAGGATGGAGCGGAGCTGCCCAACCAGCATGGCTGTGATGTTGTGATGTGAAAAACTCTGTGTTAACCACTCAGATGTAGGAGTTTGCCGACATTGGAAACTAGCCCTGAATATAGGACACTTTTTTTTCAAGTTTGCTATCAAAATGCTGCACGTATGTCAAACTTCATCCTATTGGCACTAACCACTTTTGAAGTATCTAGATCTTTTTGTATTCTGTAGCTTTATCTAATATGTTAACTACACCTCCCAATTTTGGACTTTAATGTTGCACAGAATCAAATACAAAACCCTAAGGAACACTTATCAAAAACATCCATTCTAATTCCTAAAGAAATGCAAAACAAAATGACCAATTACTATTTTTTTTTAACATTAGAGATACAAAAGTATAAGCGGTGGATTAACATACACTGTTGATGAGGCATGTCAATTAATGCTACCTTATGGAGAGTAATTTTACTCTACCTGTCAAAGTTTGAAATGCATAGATTCTTTGACTAGGCAATGCCATTGCTAGAAGTTGATCTGACTGATTATGTAAAAGAAAATTCATTGCAGTATTTTTTGAAAGAGTATAAAAAAAACAAACAACAAACTGGAAACAATTTAAATGTCCATTAACAGACAGCAGGTTAAATAAAGTATATCTATTCAATGAAATAATATACAGCTGTCAATAAAGAATGTGGTAGATGTATGGTTGTAGGGGAGGATCTCCAAGATATGTTATTGTCTGGGGGAAAAAAAAGAGTGCACATAGAAAAAAGTAAAAGAGTATATATTGTTGCATATGTACATTTAAGTGATATAACTGTACTCCAGTCTGTGAGGAAAAAGTGTTCTGAAAGGATATATAAGACAGTTAACCAAACTCATCCTTGTGGAAAGGAATGGGGTGTCAGAAGGCAGGAGGAGACTTTTGTTCATTTTGGACTCACTCTCTTACTCTCTTTATACATGGTTTGTTTGTGGTTTTTTTTCACTTTTTAAAAAAACATATGCATGGATCAAGTTGTATGTGCACTTTTTAATAAGATCATCTCTGGATAGTCCCTTCTATATATTTTTCTACATGGGCAAATTATTTTTAAAAAGAGATTCTAAGATTAAAAAAAGAATTCCTTCCTGGCTAATGCCTAACCATTAAACAATATCTTTTGAAAACAATTCAACAAAAGCAACTAAAAGCACCATCTCCTTCTCAATCAAAAGAGCACCACAACAGCCTTGTCAAAGGTCTTATTCAAATTAAGACGGGGGACCACATTTGCAGTTTTCTTCTAATATACTAGCCTGGAAACTATTCTAAAAGGAAATGAGCTTCATTTAGAATGCCAACTAACTCTAAAAAGAATTCACTAAGGGGGTCATATAAATGTAAATATAATTACATGATATTAATTTAACTTGATTTCACTTTAAAAATAAAAATCCATTGCAATACAAAAGTAATATATCTAATGTTTTATGAAACATAAACCTGTATAATTGATTATATAAAAGCTTTCTTGCATGGGAGTTTTAGAAAATTAATTAGGATGCAATGTTAATACAGCACTTTAGAGACAATGTATATGTCTCAAGGAACAAATTTCTATAGATTTTATATATTAAATTAGAAACTAATTTTATAAACTATAGAGAAGATTATACAGCAATATTTTTGCATTATATTAAGGTTTGAGTCATTCTGCTCAATTTTGGAGAAGTATATGGAAGGTATTCTGAATTATTTGAATTCCCAATTAACAGAAATGTAGGCTTTGAAATGTTATAATGTCAGGTTAAACATTTTTAGTAGAAATCTTTCTAGAACACACAACTCACTTTACAACCATAGAAAACTGCAAGTGGTTAACATAATTTAACTTTCTTTCGATGACTCAGTAGAAGTCTCATCTTTTTCCTAATGGGCAATGACTTTTGAATCCCTTAATACTGCTGACTAACCTGTTTGACTGGGCACGAGTTCTTCAACATCACTCTGTGAGGGTTGTCAGTTCCCAGTCTCTGCCTCTTCCCTTCCCTGGAAGGGAAACCCCTTCCCAACATCAGAGGCCCTGCTGGTCTACGCCCCTTGCTTTCTATCAAAGCACGGAAGGATATGACAAGCCATTTTTGGTAGGTTGATTTTATGAAATACACTCACACTACATCTCCTTAAAAAGTTACTTTAAGTTTATAGTCTCTAATTATGCAATGAGAAGCTTTCTTCATTAAAAAAAATTCCTATTTCTTCTAATCAGGTTTAGAGATGTTTTTAGCCCTGAGGGGCTTGGAAAATCATGGCAAGTCCATTCTCTGGAAGGCAGTAATGACATCTTTTAGAATGACTTTGTTGCTGAAGGAGGTTTGAAGGGGGAATCACTGTCCGGATGCGTCCCTGCGGGAAGCCTTGGCCTGGAAAGTGTTAGGAGTAGAGGGAGGAGGAGAGAGGAAGGCAGGAACAAGGACTTATTGAGCATTTATTGTGAAGGTCCAGGTACTTTACACCCTTTAAATTATTTAATCCTAACGGCCACCTGTGGTGAGTAAAATTTGCATTTTTTAAAAAAAATGAATGCTCAGAGAGGTGAAGTAAACCCCCCAAATTCCCCTAGCTAGTAAAGGGGCAAGGTAAGGATCCAAACTATACTGTCAGACACCAGCACCCTGCATCGTCACTGCACCATGGTGACTCCTTGTTTCTTCACCGCTGACGGTCTCGGGTCCTCTTCCCAGATCTCTCCAGCCCTGATGGTGTACAGCCCCGTCCTCCCTCCTCTACCTGGATCTAACCCTGGGCCTCGTGAATGCATGCTCTCTCATTTCTGCCTCACACGGCACCACTTCACTTGAGGGCTGGTGGTAGAGGCAGTGCTGTGAATGCTCCTGTACACCCCCTCCCCTCCTCCTCTGGGATGCTCTAACTCTCGTGTTACACCTAACTCTGGATTTGAAGACTGTGATGGAGTAGCATGTCTTAGAAAATAGCCTCCTTGTTAACTGAGATACATTCTTTGTTTGAGTTACTTATTCAGGTAATGGATAATAAAAATTTTACATTCCTACCTTGTGTCAATCAAGATAAAAAGAGAGAGCGATTATTTCTGAACTGTGTAATTAATGGGTTACTCAATTCTCTTGATAGTTACCACAGTCAGCGTATTAAAGCCGGCTCTCCCGAGCAGATGTCCTAGGTCATTGACAGCAGTGAAAGGAGAGACGTGTGGAGAAAATCCTCCTTCCCTTTCTGTTTCCGCTAACTGTAATGAACACCGGAGTTCATAGAGCGTGTCACCTCCAAACACTGCACCAATAAACACTCCATCTGGTTTTAAAACACAATGAATCTGTAATAAATATAAACAACAAAACTATTCAAAATTTTACATATAAAACTGTTAAAAGGATATATGGTATCTAGATCAATATTTTATGATTACCATTCTTAGTTTGTCAAATTAATAACAAGATAATTTAATAAATAACACTCAGACAACCAACTGTCAGCAAGGCATTGCAGTATAATATTGTTGTGAAGATAGACATTTACTGATAGCGTTAATATCTATAAAATATTTTATATGTTTTCAATTTTTTATAATAGACAAAACTGACCCTTATAATCAGTAAAATATTGAAAGAAAAAATTTTTTAAGTGTGGTAGAGTACAAAAATCACCATCCTCCCTGTATCTGTGCCCTCTGAAACGCTGCTCAACAACAACCCCCATTAAGGGATGGAGCCTACTTCCCCCTCCTAGAATCTGGGCTAGCCTTGTGACCGGCACTGACCAAAAGAATGCAGAGCAAGTTGACCGTGTGTCAGTGTCAAGCCCAGGTCTCAATGGCCTTGCTGCTTCCACCTGCTCTCTAGGAGCCCCATCTGGCCACCACGTTGTGAACAAGCCTGAGCTGGCCTGGTGAAGGATGAGAGGAAGAGGAGCAGAGATCAGCCAGGCGTCCCATCTGAAGCCACCCGACAGCTCCAAGACAATCCACTGGCAGATCAGACACACGGGTGAGCCAAGCCAGACCCAGAAGAATTTCCTAAGTCCAGCTCAAATCCCTAATTCACAAAATTGTGAGCTAATTATTTTTAAAACAAAAAGTTGAGGTGGCTTATTATGCAGAAAACACTGATTTACAGAGAAACCATTATGATTCACAACATTAACCTAGTAACGTTTTAGTTAAAATATTAACATATCAATCCAGTAACATACAGAATTAAGAAGTAACCAACTTATTTTTCAGCTTTAAAACTAAAACCAGTTTTAATTGATAACTTGAGCAAAACAGCAGCCAGAATGAATTCCAGAATCATAAATGTTTACTCAATGACTCTTAGAACTACACTCTTTAACTAGTTTTGACTCTGACGATTCTCAACAACGAGGAACATCACAGGACAGGGTGGATTCCAAAGTACATCAGAACCCAAATCACAGTAGGCTCTTGTAATTCAAGTAGGCATCTTGGATTTATATTTAATACATTATGAAGCAATTACAAAACAGCATATAAGCAAACAACTGGAAAATCTTTTAGTTTGTTTCTTCTGCCCCTTTAGTGTTACTTCTTTCTCTCGCCACCAAACTCTAATATAACGTACCTAGAATTTAGTCCTCAGCTCTCTTCAGCTTCTCTCTACCACAGACGGCTTATCAGTTCCCATGGATTTCACAAGGATCACTTTCCAATCTCTACCTTGAGCTTCCCAGAACTCTAAATTTGTCTTCAGCTGCCTGTGCGCCATGAACATCTGTCTCTTGATAAACGTACTCCCTCCCCTTCCCCAGTACATCCAACACACACACAACACTTTTTCTCAAACCAACTCCCTTTTCCAAATGCTGTATTTCTGTTAATTACCATTTTCTATTCCCTTTATCTGATCACTACCAATTCTTTCACCTACTTTTACTATTATTATTACTTTTACTATTATTATTACTTTTATTCTCCAGGCATCCAGACTCAAAACTTTAAGGCAAGCTTTGACTCCTGACTCTTTTTGATCTTCAGCTTTAACCAGCCACCAAACTGTTGATTCTTACTTTGTAGAGTCCTAAATACATTTCTCTTCTTTTTAACTCCTACCATTGTCACATAGGTTTAGTGTATCTCATGCCTGGGCCACTGAAACAGTCTCTCTTTCATGTAACCAACTTCCAGCATCAGTTTTCTAATCAGCAAAATGAAGCTATCCTGCAGAGTTATTTAACACATATATAAAACAGAGCACAGTGATTGGCAAACAGTATATGCTTAAGATATGGTAGTTATTATCCTGCCTACCAGCTTTTTAATCATGTCACTTTCCTCTTCAAAATTCTCCAGTGGCTCTGAATTGCCTTAAGAAAAAACTCCTAATTCCTTAAACTGTCACCTGAGTCTGCCTAGATCTGGTCCCAAAAATTCCTCATCTACACCTGGCACTATACTAATTCTCCAACAGGCTTCCTCTTTGTCCTTTCAGGCTCCTGAGTCTCTTACACCTCCTCTCTGTCCCGGGATTCTGCCTTCCTGGAGTGTATTCCCACTCCAAATCTGACCTACCCTCTGAGGCCCTGTTCAAGAAATTTCTTCCTCTTAAAGCTTTCCTAGGCCACTCCAAGCCACAGTGATCTCCTTCCCTCCTCTGAACACGATGCTTTTTTTTTTTTTTTTTTTTTTTTTTTTTTTTTTTGCGGTATGCGGGCCTCTCACTGCTGTGGCCTCCCCCGTTGCGGAGCACAGGCTCCGGACGCGCAGGCTCCGGCAGGCTCAGCGGCCATGGCCCACGGGCCCAGCCGCTCCGCGGCATATGGGATCCTCCCAGACCGGGGCACGAACCCGTATCCCCTGCATCGGCAGGCGGACTCTCAACCACTTGCGCCACCAGGGAGGCCCTGAACACGATGCTTTTTACCCACCCTTCACCTGTTTGTTGATCAATATCAACCAAGAAGCATTTACTAGCATTGCCTAAGTATAAGGCATGGGGGAGATACAAACACTGTAGGAACAAATAGGTTCTCACCCACAAAAAATTTATAGGCAATTCAGGAAGAAAAGAAAGCCACACAAAAAATGTCTTATCATATCAGTACTATTTTGTACAAGTCTTAAATATTTATGAAAACTTTAGTAACATCTCCATAATTAGATTTCTTAATCCTCAGGGAACAGGGAGTCACTAATGTACTTCTTAATATGCCAAAGGGCACCAAGTGTATCTGGCTGACAGAAGATAAGCAATTTTTTATTTGCTTCCGTTTCCAATTGTCAAAAATATAAAACAGAAAACATCTATAAGTTTCTGTGTAAAAACAGAAACATCTATAAGTTGCTAATAATAAACAAAATAACACAGGCTATTAGAATCAACACTAAGATTTTTACCTGTTCAAGTGCTCTAGGTAGGTCATTCACCCAGTGCAAACTAAAATATAAAACACATTTGTTTTAGCTTAATGTGTATAATTAATTAGTACGAGCAGCACTAGTATAATGATAAGCCACAAAAAAGGTGTAAATTTTGATGTTTGAAATTGCATATCAAAATTCACTGACTGTTTTCTTACAAGTTTTAAAATAAAAAATATTCCTAGGGAATTACCTTCCTTCTGTTGCAGGAGAAAATGTGACAGTATATCACTTTCCTGATATGATTATCTCTCCAAATAGTCTTCAATGAAAAGTAAAAGTCAACTTTTCTAAAGCATACATACAAATGGCCAACAGGTATATGAAAAGATGCTCAACACCACTAATAATTAGGGAAATGCAAATCAAAACCACAATGAGATGTTACCTTATACCTATCAGGATGTCCATTAACAAAATGACAAAGGCTGGTGAGGATGTGGAGAAAAGAGAGCCCTTGTACATTGTTGGTGGGAACATAAACTGGAACAGCTGCTATGGAATACAGTATGAAGGTTCCTCAAAAAATTAAAAATTGAACTACCATATGATCCAGCAATCCCACATCTAGATATTTATCTGAAGGAAGTAAAGTCATTATCTTGAAGAGATATCTGTATTCCCATGTTCATAGCAGTATTATTCACAGTAGCCAAGGTATGGAAACAATCCGAGTGTCCATTAAGAGATGAATGGATAAAAAAGATGTGGTGTACACACACACACACACACACACACACACACACACACACAGAGAAATATTATTCACCCATAAAAAGAGGGAAATCCTGCCTTTTGGGTCAACATGGATGGACCTTGATGGCATTATGCTAAGTGAAATAAGCAAGATGAAGGAAGAAAAATACTGTATGTTCTCACTTATATGCAGAATCTAAAAAAGCCAAACACATAGAAACAGAGTAGAATGGTGGCTGCCAGGGGCAGAGGGAAACAGGGAGATGTTCATCAAAGGATACAAACTCCCAGCTTTAAGATAAACAAGATTTGGGGATCTAATACACAGCATGGTGACTATAATTAACAATGCTGTATTATATAATTGAAGGTTTTTAAGAGAGTAGATCTTAAATGTTATCACCACATACATACACAAAAAATTGCAATTATGTGAAGGGATGAAAACTGTTAACTAACCTTATTGTGGTAATCATTTTGCAATATATATATGTATTTGATCATCATATGGTACACCTTAAACTTATGTATGTTATATATAAATAATATCTCAATAAAGCTGGGGAAAACATAAGTAAAAATCATCCCTATCTGGCATCTCATTTAAACAGTGCTATTCTGAGAAATTATTTGAAGTAGTAAAAATAAGGACCTGATGACATATTCAAGGAAGTTCACCAATTAAATCAAACAATTAAGCTAGATATATATAGAATTCTAAGTCCTACTTTCGTGGGGTGAGGGGGGGAAGCCACTTCATCAGACCTATAATTTTCCCAAGGCAAACAGTATTACTCATCAAAAGTAACTCCATGAGTTTTCTGATAATATCCCACATTTTTTAAGACTATAAAAAAGAATAAATAAACAACTCAAAGTTCTATATACTTAAAACTTAATTTTAGAAATGTCTTGCATTGTCTTTGGACTCTATTTGACCTTCTCCCAGAGTGTGGTGTTGCATAACCACAAGACTCAGTCTCTGTAGAGTATGGTCACACTTTCCTGGTAGAGCTGGCATCCTCTTAGCTGAATTCCAGGACAGCACCAAAGACCCATTTCAACCCATACTATGTTAAGCTCACATTTATCTTTCATAATGCTTTCTAACAATTATTTGATACTTTAAAAATTACGGTCATATTATAAACTCTATCATACTTATGGGGAAACTGAAAGTGACAGAATTACAGTAGTTACTTCCAAATAGCAAGCACGTGAGCTAAAGTTAAAACTCAGGTTCTGACTCTGCCCAGGGCTCTTTCCCTTAGACCAAGGCTCTGTAATGTTTTCCATTTCACAATAGAATCTGAATACTTTTCTAAGTTTGTTCAGCACACCTCAAAAAGCAGAGAAAAAATTACAAACTCACTAAAGAAAACAGCAAGCGTGACCAACTCTCCCAGTTTGCCTGGAACTGAGGGGTTTCCTGAGACACAGGCCTTTCAGTGCTAACACTGGTAAAGTCTTGGGCAAACCATAATGACAGGTCACCCTAAAAACAGCCATTAAAAGGGCTGAACTGAGCATGTTGAATCTTTGAAAAAAAAAATCTGACTATACTAATAAGGAGAAATAAGGCACCACACAGAATATTTTATTTTCTCTATTAGATGCTGAGGTCTTTGAGGACAGGATTTCTGTCTGAATTCATTTTTCAATTCCCCAAAGCATCGAGCTCAGTGCCTTGTACATTATAATCTATTCAACAAACATTTATAATATATGTTTTTGTAATAAATGTGGAGGGACATGGTAGGAAGCACAAAGGGAAAAAGTAACCTTGAGGACTACGTTTCTGTGTAGAAGAATTAAAGTTAAAGGAAATACGAGCTTTTCCTTATTTGCCAGAATGAGTTTATAAGGGTGCCCTAACATCTGAATGTTGGAGCCAGTATACTCTTTCAAACTCTTGCCCCATCAACATGTAACTAGGTTACATCAGCGAGGAAAACCCTTCTAACACAGATAAACTTTAGCAAATTAAGGAAAGTTGGGGAGGAAAAAAAGTTGAGGTACTATATCACTTATCTCCACTAGGGAGCATATAATCCATAATTCTTTACCACAGAAAACTGGTTTGTGACTTAAAATAAGTTATTAAGATATTTACTCTGTTATCTATTTTATTTACCTTATAATATTAAAACTTTATAGCATAAATTATCTATTTTTAACATATATTTTATAAAAGCACAAATGGATTACCAACCTTAAACTGCTAACCACCAGATCAAATATATTTTCTCTGAAGGGAAGAAATTCTTCATCAGCTAAAACACTGACAGTAGGAATTTCCATTTCTAAGGCATTTTTCTAAAAGTTAAAAAACAGAAGTTCAAAAACACATTTATATAACATATTAATTATTAACACAATCATTGTTTGTTAAACTTAAGTCAATGTTATGTTTACTTGGTAGTTTCTAGTCCTTCCAAAAAATAAAAATTAAAAAAATTAAAAGTTTCAGTGGAATAATTGAAGCCAGAAAACTGCTAGATGAAAATATGGGTGAACACTTTTATACTCTTAGATGAAAATGCCTAAGTAAATGTGACTCAAAAACCAGAAATTGTAAAGATTGATATACTTGATGATAAACTAATCAAAAACTTCTAAAAAGCAATACACAATGTAAACAATATATTTGGGAAAATATTTTTTAAATACATGAAGAAAAACTAATATCCCTAAAAAGCAAGTTCTTACAAACCACCTAGAATAAGAACATGCCAAGGTTAAAGTAGATAAAGGACTAAGGTACAGGCACATCATAAAAGTTACTTACAAAATTCACAAATTGAAAAAAACCAATAGCCAAAAGACATCAAGAGCTATTTGCTACTCTAGTAATCAAAGAAATGTAAATAAAAACAATGAAATTCTACTTTCTGCCTATTACACTGACAAAGACAAAATAAATGGCCCAGTGTTGCCAAAAAGAAGAAGAAAAGAGTGCTTTCGTTTGATTCTGTTCTTCAGTCTTTCTAAGGGCAGTTTGGAGATGTATATTAAAAATTTAAAGCTGAACATCAATGAATCCATACATTCCACTATTAGGAATTTATTCCCTGGGAGAAGATAAATCAAAATTGCTTTATATAACGATGTTCATCACAGTATTAGTTACTGAGATACTAGAAATACAACTGTCCTTCAACAGAAATTTAGCTAAATAAATTGTGGAATATTCATATGCTGGAATACTATATAGCTGTATAAATAGGTGCGTGTGTGTGTATGTGTGTGTGTGTGTGTGTGTGTGTGTGTATATACCATTCATCGATATAAAAGAATGGTATTCTATGAAAAATATGGCATGTTAGCATAATAATGTTTGTATAAAACAGTGTTGGGGAGATATTATATGCCTACAAGGTGGAGACCAAAATGTCACCAGTGGTTGCCTCTGAGTGGTGGGACTAAGGGTGATTTTTTCCTTCTTCCATTATACTTCCTGTACTGTTTTACTTTCCCTTATGTGTGTTACATTTATAATCAGGAAAAAAACAGCTAATTTCATTTTGAAGGAAATAAAAATAAAGAAGTAAAGAACTAAAAACCAAACCAGGAGATCAGAAACCAATAGTATTACAAAGCTACCTACCAAAGCATTTTCTGCAATGTCTGTTTGGAAAAACTTTCCAACAGTTTCCTGAAACGGAATAAAGTTGATCAGATAATACAAAAAAAAAAAAAAAACAGTAACAAATCAAACAAAACAACTGTTGAAATTACTAAAGGAAAAAGTGATAATTATAGATTAATTTTCAGCTTTGTAAGGGTATTTTCCTGCATGTAATTAGTATGGTACACAAATACTTTTAATAACACATATTAAGTTACATAGAATTAAATATATGCAGTCAACCCTACATGTAATATATTTAACAATATATAATAGAATGGAGAACATAGGTATGAATAATCAGCATTCCTAATTTACTCCACTGGGTTAAGGCTATGTGTTAACTTTTCCATGGTATAATATGCTGAGAGCTAGTCCCCACTCTTGTACCACAGAAGATTCCTCCTGCATACCATCCCCAAATTAATCTTTCTTAAACATCACTGTATCACACCCTACAGCTTTCTACCTCCACCTTCCCTCCTGCTATGCCCTTACTTCCAATGCCTATGAAACACCAACCCAGATTCTTTCAAATCCCAGGGCAGATTCTGTGCCCTTTCAGAAGCCTTTGATCAAATGAAACCCTACTGATTTTCCTTTCCCTTGACTCCTGTTGCAGTTTAATGACTGTACCATTTCCATGGCATTTACTATTATCAATAACAGTATTTGGAGAGGCTCATACACACCCCTCCTCCTGCCTTGGCTCAAGTGTACTTTTTTTCTAAGTAGATTTGATATAGAAATCCCACTTTAATCTGTGTCCAGCACAGTGTGCTATGTAGAGAGGCTAAAACAATTAATAAATGTTTTTTGGTCTGAATTACAAATTGAAAAATAAAATGGTATAAGCATTAATAAAAGCTACTCATATTTCATCACACACAAGATTTCTAACCAACTGATGAAATGAATATTTTTCATAGATAAACTATTAGCTTACTCACAACTTCCAAATGAATGTCAATGTGATTTTTATTGTGAATTATTAAAAATATTTGAACAAAGTGGTAATAAAGTACAATGTATCTTACATAGACTTAAAGAAACTGTCAGTAGGAACACTGTATAAAATGGATTCAAAGAAAAGAAAAAACAATTTAAGAATAAACTACTTAGGAGTAGACACAAAACAACCACTGGTTCGATCACTATAAAAAAAACAAAGAAATGAGAAATTCTGATATAATCAAAATCTAAATATGATATAAATTGATTAGGAAAGTCTTTCCTTAAAATTAGCCAATTTTATTTCTCAAAGTAAATTAAGTCATCAAATAAACATACCTTATTCAAATGTTGTGCTATGTAACCTCTTCCACAACCGACATCCAAAGCAAGGGGGAAATCTCTGAAAAACAGACACAGAAGTCATATTTGTCTATAATAATACAGTCCATAAATAATTATTAAAAACTAATTTTCTTAAGTAAAAATGTTTTAGTGAACACAGCTTTCAAAAAAGTTATTATATCATCTGCCCTTGCTGCCTTGCCTCACCAGGTGCATACATCAGAGAACACACCAGACACAGCAAGTCTGTCTGGCCTAGCCACTCACAGGACCTCACAACCAATAGCTTTCCATAAGGTTGCTCCATGATGTGGATGTGAAGAACTGATTTAGCAGGGGGTATTTTAATTTGATAATATACCCAGATAAAGAATGAAAAGAAGTTAATGTAAATGAACATGAAAATATTTGGCATACCTATCAGGAACTTACTACTTATCCCTACTTCTCAAATTTTTGATGACTTAGAAATCATCATGTGAAATACCACGAAGTATAACATGATAAACTAAAAATCAAACAAAATATCAACTAAATAATAGCTAACTTTTACTTAAATCTTACCAGGTTCAAAGCAGTGTGCTAAGTATGCAGAGTTAAGTAAGTCAATCCAAGGTCACTCAACTAATAAGCAGCAGTCAGAACTTGAATTCAGTCAGTTTGAATCCTGAACCAGAACTATTATCCCCTATGCAATGCTGTCTCCTCCAAATATATGTCATACTAAATCAGTTTACACATCCAATTGTGGGTCATAGGTTTAAGAAAAATTTGTGACAAAAATTTTTAAAATTTTATCCACTAATAACATTTTTCCTATTGGAAGCAAGAGTTCCTTCTCAATTTCTGTTAAAAACCTATGTCAAAAATATAGAACACCAGTACACAGCTGGAGAACCACTGGTGAGAGAACCATTTATTTACCTAATGCCCTCTATCTTGATTGTGAACATAGGCAGTGTGGCCTGGGGAAGCATATAGCCTTTGCAATCACAAAGACACGAGTTAGAATTCTGGGCCTGCAATTTACTGGCTCTGTGATCACAGACAAGTGATTTAATCTTGCTGGATCTCAGTTTCCCCATCTATTAAATGGAAAAGTTACTACCTTCCTCAGGGTTGGTATGAGAATTTTATGAAACAGTGCATGTAAAGTATTCAGCACAGTACAAATGTTCGACAATAGTTAGGACTTATTATTATCACCGACTTTAACAGTACTAAGTAAGCTTCAGATAGCACAAATAAGACATTTAATAATCTGCTGGATTAGTTTAAAAAATAAACATAAGATCGGTGTTGACAATACAAGCTATTCTAATAATAGAACATTAGTGTAAGACATTTTAGACTGTTATTTTTAATAATTTAATTCCAAAGAGTTACTGTTATTTTAAGACATGCTTTTAGCCAAAATCACAGTTTTCTCCACAGACCTGTGTTTTGCTCAGTACTATGACATAAAAAGATTGTAAAATCCAATCTGACTTGGAAAGTTTAATGTTTCATTTATTAAATTGCAAATGACCTAAAATCCAGGCAAATGAATGACTACAGTATAGAGAATTAGCTATTTTTCAGATTTTTAAAATAATGAAACCAATGAAACAGATGAAATGAGGGTGATTTTTGCAACAATGAAGAAATTTTTTTTTAACTTTATGAAACTGATTCACCCCAAGACTCTTTTAAGTAGCCAGGATATATCCAAAATATGATTTCAAGAGTTTGTGATTTTACAGAATTCCTCTTTTTTGAATAGACAAATGTAATAAATTCATCCCATATGGTCTAATTTAATGTGTGTCTTTTACACAAAAGAACACAAAAAGTGATTTGCTAACATCACAGAGCAATTCTATAGCAAAGCCATTATTTAACTGTGGTTCCTCCTACCTGGCTGTAAACTCAATCCTGTAAAGCTTTTGTTATGCCTAATATAGAGCAATGAATCCATCAAGGTTTTAATAATATTTGATGAAGGTGTTCTTTTCTCAAATCTGCCTCTATATAATTGTCATAAAACCCTTATTGCTATTAATAATACCTAAGATATAATGGCCAAAGTCTCATATAACTTGATGGGGGAACAAATCTAGGTAGACTCTCTCCTTCACTTAGATGGTAAAAGGTTCTGTTATAATTTTAAACTTTTAAAGCTAGGTTTAGTAAATCTTAAAATTCACATGTCAATTATATCCATTTTTGGAGCAATCTTTCCATTACTCGCTTTTGACCAAATCAAGTGGAATAGCCATTCAATCTTGGAGAGAAGCTGAGTTGTGCTTCCATTCATTCTTTTTTTAAGACAACAATGAGAAAGGAATACTTGCTCTCTCAGACATAAAAAAAGGAGAGATCTAAGAGTGATTAAAATCACTAATCCTGGTAATAAATTCATCTAGATGCTGCCATTCCAGATATCAAGTTCTCAGCATTTAATTTCTCAAGGCTTCATTCAAAAGTTGATTGGGGCTTCCCTGGTGGTGCAGTGGTTAAGAATCCGCCTGCCAATGCAGGGGACACGGGTTCGAGCCCTGGTCCTGGAAGATCCCACATGCCGCGGAGCAACTAAGCCCGTGCGCCACAACTACTGAGCCTGCGTGCCACAACTACTGAAGCCTGTGCGCCTAGAGCCTGTGCTCTGCCACAAAAGAAGCCACAGTAATGAGAAGCCCGTGCACCACAACAGAGTAGCCCCCGCTCTCCACAACTAGAGAAAGACCACGCACAGCAACAAAGACCCAACACAGCCAAAAATAAATTAATTAGTATATTAAAAAAATAATTAAAAAGAAAAGTTGATTGTATTTTATTATGACAATCATCACTTACCTGGCTATGTCATATACACGGTCTGCAATCCGACTTCCCACCTGACAGATTATAAGAGGCAATGAAGTTAAGATGAGTAGGTTTAACAGAGAAGTAACACTCTTTCCAGTATTCAACAATCCATAGGTCACTTATGTTTCAACATGTTAAGTTCCCTTTATCTCTTTTTCAATTTTACCTCAGCAACTTTCTTTTCAAATTCTGAATAGGAACATCATAAATTAAAGGAAACACACTGAGTTAATTACTTCAGAAGTCAATTTAAGGAAAGAAGACTAAATACTATACATATATATATATACATATATATGTATATATATGACTTTATATTCCATATGATACAAGAATGCAAGGCCAAAAAGCAACAGGATGCCCCAATTAAAAAAAAAATCAACAGGAACATAACAAGCATATTATTGCCTATAGATATTAGCATGAGGTATGTGAAAGTGAAAAATTAGTTAGCTAGGGATTATTACAGATCAATGTATAAGTGATCACTTAATAAAAACTCTATTATTTATAACTACTAACAAATTTTGTGGAACTCCTAAATGAGTAAACAACTTTTCTGAGCAACATCTGCAAATTAGAAGTCAGCCAAATCTGAAGAAACCTCCTCAATCCCACCTAATTTAAAAGAGGTCATAAGGTAGGCACCTCCTTTTTGCTGGGCTAGCTTCGTCTGGCAGGAATAAAGATGTGGGAGCCTAATATTCCACTCATTCCCTTATAAACATCCCAGAGTTTCTATTAGGACTTGTAAGTTCAGAACATATGTGTATTTGCTTTGGGGAGGAAGGAGGGGTAAGGGACGAGGGACAGCAGAAGTCATTTCCCAGAGGACTCCACTTTGTACATCATTCCTAATATGAATACCTTTTGTTTATTATTTTTAAAAAACTCTCATATACTTTATCTCATTTATTCTAGTGTTTATTCTAAACACTGGTGAGGCCTCAGTCAAGTTGTAATCCAGGTGCTTTTCTTGGAGATGAGTGGCTGGAAACTCACATCTTCTAAGTACATGTCACCATGCCCTGAGGACAGAGTCACTCATCTGATCAGGCCAGGACTTGCATAGAGCTCTGCCCAAAGTAGGGGCAGTAAATGTTGGCTGCATTGGCTTGAAAGAACTCATTACACTTGATTTCAATTTTAGTCCATCCCTGAAGAAACACGAGGCCTGAGCTCTGTGCTGCCTGTCCAGAAAGCAGAAACCTGCTCAAGTCCCTAGTCCACCTAGGCAGAGAGGAAGAGGTCTCTCAAACCAACACAGACAAATCAGAGATCTTTATTTATCTTAATGAGTCTTCCTAAAACACGAACCAGAGCCCCTCACTCCATTGCTTAAAAGCATTCGACAGTCTCACATTCCTCTAGAGCCATGTTGGCCAACAGAAAAACAATCAGAGCCACAGAAGCAACTTAAAATTTTCTAGTAGCCATTTTAAAAAGGGTAAAGAAATTAATTTTAACACTTTATTTAACCCAATATATCAAAAATAGAACTTCAACATGTAATCAATGTAAAAAGATATTAAGGAAATATTTTACATCCTTTGTTCACATTGTCACTGAAATCCCGTGTATTTTACATTTACTGCCCATCTCAAAGGGACATTCAAGTGCTCAGTAGCTACATGCGGCCAGAAATTACCATATCAAATGGACAGCTGAGATGGAGAAGAAAATCCCAAGTCCTTACCCATTAAGGCCCTCGTAAACTGGGCCCTCCCTGACCTCCCAATGGAGGTCCCTGGAAGCCTCAACAAGGTCCTTTCGGCCTCAGGGGCTCTGGGTTTGTCTTTCCCTTTGCCTACAAGGCTTTTCCCCCCAGATCCCAGCCTGGCTAATTCCTCATCACGTCGTCTGCCTGAGCGGCCTTCCCTGACCAGCGCAAGTCACCTTACTACTTCACTTTGTTACCTGGCCTTACTTCTTTAGCTGAAATTACATTTTTTTGTTCACTGTCTCGCCTCCCACAAGAATGAAATCTCCTGAGAGCAGCGGTCTTACTTTGCCCTGGTCACACCTGTAATACAGGCACCATCTGCCGAGGTTATGAATGAATGAAGAGCAACTTACAAACACCGGCGCCCGGCCGCTGGGAGACTACCGTAGAGGCCCAGACAGGCAGGTCGGCTGCTCAAGGTCACACAGCGAGGTGGGGGCGGCCGGGGCCTGGCCGGAGCTCCCGGACCCGAAGCCAAGGCTCGGCGCCGCCCTCCCCGCCGTCCCGCTGACTCACCTCCTCCTTCAGGTAGTCAAACTTTATCCGCTCAGGCTGCCGGGCCGCCCAGTTCTTCTGTTTCCTCTTCAAATCCCGATCGAATATGTTTAGGGATCTGGGCGAGGCGCTGCCCAGGGAAGAGACGCCGGAGGCCACCTTCCTGAAGCCGACGTTCTTCGCGGGGACCCCCGCCGCCGGAGGTCGCCGCCACCTGGGCGGGAACCTGATCAGCCGCAGCATCTCCAGCGGCGACGCCGCTTGCAGGCGCATTGATCGTGCGCGTGCGCCGCGGCTTCAGCGAGTACTTTGGAGAGTTTCGCTGAGGGAAAGCGGAAGGATTTTGGCCCAGTTCGCGTGCCGTTACGGCTGCGCGTCACGCTGAGGATTGTGGGAGTCGGCGGCCTACGTGAGTCTTGGAGAGGTCTCGGAGTTGGTGAGTGGGGTTGGGTTCCAGAAAAAGGGCTTGTCGAGGGTGCAGAATCAGTCTCTGACAGGGTCTCCATCGGATTCGTGAGGGCCGCGCTTTTCCTCCTTGCCTTTCCGACTTCTTTCTTCAGGCTTCCTTGCTCTTCCTCCGCGTCCTGTTGAGAGACCTCTTCCCCAAAGCGGCTCTCTGAGGTTTGGGAGTTGGGAAGGAGACCCTAGTTCCGGGGTCACCCTGGTGTTCCCCGCGTTAGAGGGTAGGTAGAAGGGGAGGGTGGGCTACAGAGATGAGGGCGGGCGTCGGAGATGAGGTCAGGTCGCCTTCCCCTCTTCGAATATCTGGAGTGTATCAAGTGCTTTCGTTCTAAACACTTACACACATTAGCTCTAATAGTTGAATGAAATGCTACTTACCCTACCCCATAAGGCTGTTCAGAGCGTTAAATGCTTAATTGTATAAGTGCATCATAGTCAAGCCTTGCTTTTGAAACAAAGCACTACTACCATGTATTTATTAACTAGAGTGAGGCTTCACCAGATTCATGAAGGGTGGTAGTATTTAAAGGGGGAACTTTGAGCTAAACCTGAATTGATTTTGGTCTGTTTAGTTAGGAGACTAGCCACATAGAAGTAAATGCTGTTCCGGGTAGAATGAAGTAAGGATTAACGGAGAATGGGACCAGAACGTGAAGAAACAAATAAGACCAACTGAGACGTCGGAATTTTTAAATTACATTAGTTTTTTACTTGTAATACATACAAGTATACAAGTGGAAATATAGGATATCCAAGTGAGGGCAGTTGCCTAGTAATCATTTGCCCCCCTCCATAAAGGCCTGGACTTCTGCTTGGTTTTGCCTTAAATTTATTTCTCCATATGATCTGTACTCAAAAGAGGATATTCTGATAGTTTTTTATTTTCTGCATGTGACTCAAAATGAGTTTGGGAAAGGAAATTAGACCTGTTACTTTTATTTTACTTACATTTACCTTAGAATACAGTATTGTGAATTAATATTTTCCCAAAGCATCTTATTTAATTCTTTTAGTAACCTTTCATTATTGTTTTATTTTTTAGTGTTTGTTTTCTTCAAGCATTTGTCCAGTCAGACATTTAAAAATGGCATCCAAACAAGAAATAATGAGTGACCAGCGGTTTAGGCAGGTTGCAAAGGACCCGAGATTTTGGGAAATGCCAGAAAAGGATCGAAAAATCAAAATTGACAAGAGATTTCGAGCAATGTTTCATGACAAAAAGTTCAAGTTGAATTATGCTGTGGATAAAAGAGGACGCCCCATCAACCATAGCACTACAGAGGACTTGAAGCGTTTTTATGACCTTTCAGATTCTGATTCGGATCTCTCTGATGAAGATAATAAAGCATTGAACCAAAAGAAAATGAAGAAGAAAAAAACCCAGACTAAAACCGAAAAAGAATCAAAAAATCTTGTTGAGGAGAAAAAGAAAGAAACCAAGAAAATTAATCAAAAGGATTCTGGAAATAAGAATGATTTAGATAGCTCCGAGAGAATTCAGAAAATGAAAACCTCGTGTAAATCTAAGAAGATAGAGTCAATAAGTCCCAAGAACGATAGCAAAGAATTTATACAAAAAAGTACAAAAGGGAAAAAAACCATTGTTCAACATAATACAGACTTGTTTCCCAAAGGAGAATTAAGAACAGTAGACTCAGGCACCTCTGAAATTGCACATTCTCCCGAAGTCAAGTATTCTGAGACAGGAAGAGAAATGCAATCAGGTTGGTTGGAAAGAACTAAAGATTCTTTGGTATTACATTACTTATTTTTACACTGGTCTTTTAAAAAAGGAAATATATGTAATAAGTATTTTCATAGTATCATAAAAGTGGTCAGATGCTTATTTGGAAGTATAAAGCTATGAAAGAAAAAATACCATATGATAATGAATTTTTGATTTGATGCTATAATGGCTAGAAGAGAGACAAAAATTTAGGTCTTGAGGCTAAACAGTGATTTTGATTTGTGGTGGGCACTAGTAACAGCTAGGTTTTCCAACCATATAAAATGTTACATGGTCTCATCACAGGATAAAAAGAGGTGTGTCTGAAGAAGGTAAGTAGAGTTGGGTGCTCATTCCTTCCTTCATTCATTCAACTACTTTTAGTAACTAATATGTGGCAGATAGAACGTTGAGTAAGACATGGTTCCCTCATCTCAGGGCTACTGTTAGTGTATATGACGCCTGTGCAAATTAGAAAAAGATGTGCCCTTCTGGACACAGCACTTCCAGAGCTCACAGTTTGGTGAGGATAGCACCTTTGAGGGAGGCACAGGTTCTTTTCCCCTGAACAGGCACAGTACTCCTGCAAGGTGTATGGCTTCGTGATTGGAGTTTGGCCTTGATTTCAGCCCTTCTTGACCCTTTGCAGATCACCTTTTGCAAATAACAACCTGCTAAACTCTGTGCAGTGGCACTGGTCTAAAGCAGTGCTGTCCAATAGAAATATATAATTTTGAATTTTCTAATGGACACTTTAAAAAGTAAGAAGAAACATGAAATTAATTTTATTAATATATTTTATTTAACCTAATATATCAAAAATTATTTCAATATGTAATCAACAAAAATGTAATGGGATATTTTATATTCTATTTTCATACTAATATCAAGTTGGATGAGCCATCTTTCATGTGCTCAATTGCCACATGTGGCTGCTGGCTACCATATTGGACAGTGAGATCTAAAGCAGAAGAAATTAATCAGAACCATAATACAAAATAGAGTAATTTAAAGTGCCATAGAAGAACAGGGCTCTGAGAATTTGGAGGAGGAGGTCACTCAAGATATGGTAATCAGTAAAATTCATAGGTGAAGTGCTATTTTAGTTGGGGTTTGGAAGAATTAAATTTGGGATTCAGAGTATTCTACACATAAAGAACTTTTTGAGCAGAACTTTTTGAACAAGTTGGGCTTGCTCAGAAGAGATCAGTATTCCCATTTGATTAGATAATAAAGTGTCTGAAGGGGTGAGTGAATAATAAAGCTAGAAATGGTTGTTTGAAGCTAAGTAAGAAACATCTGACTCTAGTTCATGTTTACAAGTTTTCTAAGCTTATTAAAAAGTTGCATCACCTCTGGCAGCAGGAAATTTTGAGTGTTGGTATTGTTGATGGTTGGTGTTGTAACTGAAAATTGGTGATGTTCAGATAAGCCAGACAAAGGCTGGCTGTGATTACAGGACCCAAGGAAGGTAGGCATCAAGAAGAGGCAGAGAGAGGTCTTGACAGGCCATAATCACACTGGGCAGGTAGGAAGTATCAGGCAGTGGACAGAATTCTAAATAGCAGAGAGTAGGGGTCAGGGGTGAGATTTGTAGTGGAACCACACAGCAAACTGAGGTATAGGGACAAGGGATGCAAGTCTGGTTACTGAAAGTGGAGAATAAGATCAGGCTGGGAACAGCAGCAAGGTTGGCTTGATGCTGAGTTTGTGAGCGAAGTTAGTCTAGCATCCTTCAAATTTCACTGGATTTAGGGCATTAGATTAATATAACATATCCATATAATCCTTGAGGTTGATTTTACAGAATCTCTTGACATATCTTTTTTTTTCTTTTTTTTTTTTTTGTGGTACATGGGCCTCTCACTGTGTGGCCTCTCCCGTTGCGGAGCACAGGCTCCGGACGCACAGGCTCCACGGCCATGGCTCACGGGCCCAGCCGCTTCGCGGCATGTGGGATCCTCTCGGACTGGGGCACGAACCCATGTCCCCTGCATCGGCAGGCGGACTCTCAACCACTGCGCCACCAGGGAAGCCCCTTGACATATCTTTTTTAATTTAATTTTCTCAGTAACCATGAGAAATTAGGATATATTCATTAGGAAACAAGTGATCTATGTGAGGATACACAGAGCTGGGCCAGTAACTCAGGTCTTTGACTCTTTCTACCCCACCATGTTGTTTGCTGTAATTTACATTGGTTCCACAGTCTAGAAAAAGCATTATCTGTAAGTAGAGATCAAGTGACTCCACCAGCACCATCTTTTTTTCTTTATTCATTCATGACTTATCATTCCAGCAAGTGCTGTGTAGAAGGGGCTTTTTAAGTGCTATGAGGTAAAGGTGATGTAAGGAGTTGCAGTTTAATATTACATATCATCTTAAAATGTTGATTCCCAGCATTTGCACTCCTAAGAATTTATTTTAAGTAAACAGTTGGACATGTGTTTAAAGAATTGTGCATTATAGCATTGTTTTTTAAAATTTTTTACATGGTAACATAAATCATTAGGGGATTGATTAAATAAGTTATGATATATCCAAATATGTTCATGACATACGAAGTTTTAAAAATAAGTTACATGGGAATTCCCTGGTGGTCCCATGGTTAAGACTCTACACTTTCACTGCTGAGGGCCCGGGTTCCATCCCTGGTCAGGGAACTAAGATCCTGAAAGCCACGTGGTGCGGCCAAAAAAAAAAAAAAAAAAAAAAATAGGTTACAAAATAGAATAAATGGTATGACTAGCTACTTAAATTAGTGGGCATATCATAGAAAACAAATTTAGGGAGTTATGTACCAAAATAACCACCCAGTTATCTCTGAATGAAAAATTACTAGTCATCTTTATTTTCTTTGCTAAACCATATTTTCTTAATTTGTTACAGTGAGCATTCATTACTTTTATAATCAGAGGGAAAATGATAAAGCATTTTTTTAAAGTAGGTGAATAATAGTGTTTATAGTCACTACTAGAGCAGTACCATCTAGGAATAGAGGCAGTTACTTATTTTTCTGTTCCCTCATTATTTAGAATAAGGCTTTGTACAAGGTAGGCTCTGAGCAAATGTTTAGTGAATGAATAAATATTCTGAATGTACTTGATATTGTCAAAAATATTAAAATACTAGATCTCTTTAAGTCTCCCATGTATCAATTTATTATACAACCCCAAATGTGATATGTGTACCTTTGTCATGTGAGAAGATGTCATATGTCAGGTGATACTCAAACATTTTTTATATTAATAGTTACGTAGTTCAACATCTTAGGTAAAAAAATGTAACCACCATTATCACATTTGTGGCTTCAGGGATATTGTTTAGAACAAGCTAATATTTTTAATTTAAAAAAATTCAGCTTCATGAAAAATATCAGTGACAGGCAAAAATTATGAAAATTGTATAGTAATAACTGATGTTTGAGAAATATTGCAATACTAGATAGAGCTGTGTCCCCAAGGTGTTATTTTAAGCAGGTTGCTTAAAAGTGAATTCTAATGCTTATCTAACAGTAACTTTCACTATCATGCTGGTGTTTTTCTGGTCCCATTTATAGAACTGATGATAATGCCTTTTTTTGGCTTTTTCACATCTACTAGTTAGTTATCTTTATTACTCCCCCCTCTTGTGGTACTAAAATAAAGCTCAGTTCCTACTTTCCTCCTAACAAAACTCCTTTTCATTTGGTCTCAGGTCGGGCATCTTTTTGAAGCCTTCCTTATTATAAATACCTCTCTGCCGGCAAATTTAGGTGTTTGTCTCTGTGGTGCTTTAGAACATAATTTCATAAATCAGTAAATGATTTCTTTTGTTTATGAGCTCATGAAGAGCATGGGATCATGTTATAAATCATCTCCCTTTTTGGTCCCCCCAGCTCAATTCTTTGTACATAGTACTCAATATTTGGTCAGTGAATGACTATTATAAGATTATAGGACCACTTATAGGCTTTATCCACTTAGAACCTGTGAATCAGAAACATAAGCTCCAACTTAAAGATGAATAAGATATATAAGATATATCTATACTCACACAGATATGCACAGAATAGATAGAAGCATATGATTGTTTTAGAAATAGGAAATCAGTCCTTTCTGTGTATAATGAGGGCCAAAAAAAAAACCCAGTTTAAGGTGAAACCAGTCTTTCATATATTGCTAACCATAAGTCAGTTGCAAACTTTAAGGTATAGCAGAAAAGTTATTATTTTGCTCTCTTCATAAGTGATCTTATCCACATCACAACTTTTGTTATTATATACAAGAATCAGTCAAAAATTTTATTTCCAGCTCAGATTTCTCTGAGCTGTAAGACTCATACAGCCAACGGCCTTCTCTGTGTCTCCTCTTAGATGACTCAGAGGCACTTCCAATTCAACATATCCAAAACCAAATTCATGATATACCTCCACCAAACAAACTTGTTCTCTTCCATCATTACCTCTTTTTCTGTCTGTCCATCTAACTAGCTAGCTCCTTCTGCAAGCCAAGAAGCTAGGACTCATCTTTGATACTGCCCAGATTCCCCATATCAAGCCCCTGTCACTGATTACTGTTGGTCTTACCTCCTGACTCTGAAAGTCAAGAGCGACTCACTACTCTACATCTCTACTGCCACCAACTTAGTGCTACCTTCATTTCTCGCCAGGAATACTGTACTAACCTTTTAATTCTTTTTCACATCCACTCTTAACTCCCTCTAGTCGAGTTTTCTACACCATTGCTGAGGTGATCTCAATATGCAAAACTGATGATGTCCCTCCTGAAAATAGCAGTGGCTTCTCATATGTTTTTATGATGAAGTCCAAAGCTACATGGCACCTACCTAACTCTTCAGTTTCATTTTCTACTTCTGTACAAGAAGACTTCTGGCTATCTGTAATCCAGACATGCTTGCCAACTTTTTTCTATTAGTGGATCTTTACATATGCTTTTCTTGCTATTTGAAACATTTCCTTCATCTATTAGTCTAACCCTGACTACTTAATTCCTCTTCATCCTTCTAGTAGCAACTCGTTTATCACTTACTTAGGGACACCTATTTTGTGCTCTTATGGCATCTTGTAACATTTCTTCTTGGCACTTATCCTAGTTGTAATTTCATTTTTTTATGTGCATTGATTTGATTGATTTTATTTGATCAATAACTGTCCATCTCCTCTTCACCTGACTGGAAGCTTATTGAGGGCATTGATTGCTTCTCTTTTGCCAATGGTAGTATGTTGAGTACCTAGCACAGAGCAGACACTCCATAAATATTGAATGAGTATATGAATCTACTTGTGTGATCTGGGTATATATTAAGATTTCTATTAAATAACTTGGTTAGGCATGAATTTTGCTGAATTTATATTTTCCTTTAGTCTGTTTCATAGAAATTATATTTTCACTGGATTTGAGGTCAAAATAACTTGGATTTAATTTAATTCAGTGTTTACGTTTTCTTAATTTCTCCCACCTTTGGCCTTTTTGCAGTGGTTCCATTCATAATGGCAAGAGACAGTGATGGTCGTGAAAACTCAGCAAGTGGTAAAATGTTTGACAAAGAAGCTCTGGAGGAAGATTCAGAAAGTGCTAGTGAAATAGGAGGTGATGAAGAATCTGAAGATGAATTTACAGGCATTTGTAGAGCTGTTGCTGCTGATCTTCATGATGATGATGATGATGATGATGATGGAGGGAATGAAGATGAGGAGGAAGATGAAGATGAGGATAGTGAGGATGATGATGAAAGTGACAGTGGCCCCGATCTTGCGAGGGGCAAAGGAAATATAGAAAGTAGTTCCGAAGATGAAGAGGATATGGCATATTTACTTCCAGAGGAATCTGGATTTGAGCATGCTTGGAGAGAATTAGATAAAGATGCTCCTCGGGCTGATGAGGTGACCTTTTGAATAAATAAGATTATTTGTCAAGAGTACAGTAGAAGTAGCTGTTATAGATGGTAGGATTGATGCCATTAAATTAGCAAGGAAATGCTTTATTGGTAAATCATACTCTTGATGATGATTCTGATTAAAACTGCTTGATACAGAATATACCTATATAAAGTACATGTCTGTCCAAGCAGATAGGGATGAACTTCTATATAAATAATTAAAAGTCACATGAAATTTTTAGAGAATTCTTGTTTTAACTAGGAGTTTATATTTCAATTCCTACTGCACCTATTAGAAATGCTGTAGATTAATATACTCAACTTTCCTACTTATGGGTGGCAGAATAGCTTAACAGACTTGGTGGTTAAAGAATCAGCTCGTCATCGTGTTCTGATTCAAGAACTAAGAACCAAGTAAGAGAAAGTGCTTTTCTGTTGACAGTTTTACTTTCGTGTGACTCATCTGAAGTTTTTTTTTACATATGGAAACCACTTAAATACTATATTAATGATTTCAGGATTTGGGGAAAAGAAGGCATTATATTTTTACTATCTTAATTTTGCAAGCATTGGGAATGATATAGATTATGTCATATTTAATTTTTCTCATTTCTTAGATTACACATCGATTAGCAGTTTGCAACATGGACTGGGATAGATTGAAGGCAAAAGATTTGCTGGCTTTGTTCAATTCATTTAAACCTAAAGGAGGTGTTATATTTTCTGTAAAGGTGAGAATTGATTTTATTTTGAAGTATTTCTAAGCATTCTAAGTTAAATCTCTTTTTTTAAAGTCTTAGTTTTCTAAGGAAAATAATCTGGAAGTTGTCCAATACAGTTAAGGCACAAAACTGATATAATAGGTATGAAAGTAAGAAAGGAAGAGGTAAAATTATTGCTCGGTTATATGATTGTGTTTAATTTAAAAAAACAAAGAAATCAACTGAAAAGCTGTTATAATAAAGCTCAGTAAAAGGACAAGGTATAAGATAAATATTAAAAAAAATGCTTCATTACTAGAATTAGCAAGAAGAAAAATTAGCAGCAGAAACATATAAAAGCCTTAGAAATTACCTTAAACAAATGGACCTATATGAAGTAAGCTGTGACACTTGATAAATAATACTTGAAAAACTTAAATTTTGAGATACCATATTTCTAGAGAGCCCGCATAGGTATTAAGACTCTAGGCTTGGGGCTTCCCTGGTGGCGCAGTGGTTGAGAGTCCACCTGCCAATGCAGGGGACGCGGGTTCGTGCCCCAGTCCGGGAAGATCCCACATGCCGCGGAGCGGCTGGGCCTGTGAGCCATGGCCGCTGAGCCTGCGCTTCCGGAGCAACGGGAGAGGCAACAACAGTGAGAGGCCGCATACTGGGGGAAAAAAAAAAAAAGACTCTAGGCTTTGTAGTATGACAGACCTATATTCAAATCTTGATTCTGATACATGCTGTATGATCTTGTGCATTTTATTGATTAATTTCTCAAATGTGTTTTCTCCTCTAAGTAGATATAACAGTTGTATTTCTTAAGGTAGTGGTAAGGATAAAATGAAAAGGAGATCGTGCTAAGTATTTAGTACAGTGCCTGAAACAGCTCTAAATTACTATTGTTCAGTGTAAGTATTTAAGATGTCAGTTCTGCAGTTTTAGTATAGTTTCAATCAAAATCTCAGTTCAAATGAAAGTTAAGAAAAAGGTTACCATTAATCATCTAAAAGAATAAACAAGTGAGAATGACTCACAAGTTTTTGAGAAATCATACCAGTATAAAAGGATTCACCCTACCAGTTACAATATCTCAACATTTTAAAATGCTACAGAATTTAATAGCTTTGGGTAAAAGTACAGGGACAACTTGATGGAATAGGTAGATAGAAGAGTTTGTATGATAATTTAGATCAAAATAAACTTCTTGATTACATGGTATTGGAACAAACGGACAAGTCCTTGTGTGGAGAACTTAGTGCAGGTCCTTGTAATAGCCCCAAATGATAGCCAGATGAAATGAAGAAAAAAATTTTAAAACTACAGGCAGAATAAAATAGAATGGTATTTTTGTTAAATCTTGTGTTTTAGGAGATGGGTAGTAGGAATCTCTGGACTTACAAAGAGGAAAAAAAATACAAAGAATCAACAGATGTAAGCATATATACTAAAAACTTCTGCATTGAAACCTATTTTATGCAACTTAGATTAGTAAGAAAAACTTGGATCCCCTAGTGGATAAATTAGATATTTCAAACAACTCAAAAAAGTGTACATTAGTTAATAGATGAATATTAAACCCAGTTGTATCAAAACAATACAGATTAATACAATTATATTTCTTGAATCTCAAAAGTAGCCAAGATAGAAAAATACCAAATCTAGGCAAGTGTGACTCCTTCTTATACCAAGACTATATCTAACCTGTGTGATAAGATTGTCATCAGTTCTTTTTTATTTAAAGAATTTCTTTAAAAGAAAGCATTGGATAAACCATATGATTTTAGGGATAAGTTAGGTATTACAAAATTATTTTTCTTCATTGTTTTATATATTTCTTTAATCATTTTAATATATCTCATTTAAATTATTTAATCCAATCATTTTTCGTGTGTGTGTGCGTGTGTGTGTGTGTTTTAGCGGTATGGACCCAGCTGCTCTGCGGCATGTGGGATCCTCCCGGACTGGGGCACGAACCCATGTCCCCTGCACCGGCAGGCGGACTCTCAACCACTGCGCCACCAGGGAAGCCCCTGTGTGTGTGTTTATGTATCATTCCTTGAACTTAGAATCTTGTTTCACTTTTCTTAATTTTTCCCTTAGAGCGCAGAATGTATGGAGGAGATATTCTATTTTTGTTCCCAAGCCCACATCTGTTAATCCCCAGCCAAAATGACTATTTTTAAGATTATTCCTCAGGATGCTTTAGCTTCCTATAGTGGGTTTGGAAGTGAAGCATTCTTGCTGTTTTCATTGAGTCCAGTTGTTTAGAGTTCCTGACCTTGACAGGTCTGTGTATTATAAGAAAAGGGAAATATAAATTACATTAATCTTATTTTTTTGTGTTTAGATATATCCTTCAGAATTTGGAAAGGAGAGGATGAAGGAAGAGCAAGTTCAAGGACCAGTAGAGTTATTAAGCATTCCTGAAGATGCCCCTGAAAAGGACTGGTATTAAAACACTCTAGAAAATAAAACTAAACCTCATGAGTTTGTGTTACTAGTTCAGAAATCTGGTCACTTTAATAGTTGGGACTAAAGTTTACACTTGTGCCATTCATGGTTAAAACAGGTTGCAAAGCAGGTTAAAGTCTGTCAGAAGTGGCACACTATTCCAATAACATTTTTTGTGTGTATTTGTATTTCTATATTCATGAAAATTATTATTGCAGTTTTAAAAACATGTCATGATTAAACTGATTTAGAGGTCTCAGCCTCATTGCCCTGAATCAGTAAGTTTTGCTTTTTTTCTGAGATGTTGCTTTTTATGTAAATGGCATTGAAACTGTTTGCCTTCAATTTATGTAATTTCTCTTATTTAAGGATTAAATAGAAAAATACAAGAATAGTAGAAAAAGTTCTTAATAATAGTAATGTAGTATAGGAAAAAGTTTAAGGTAGTTTTTAATCCACTAGGTGGAGCTATATGTGCACTTAATAAAAATTGGTGGCAAAAGAGCAGATGAAGACCCTCAAAGAATATGCTGTAGTTAAGTTGAATTTATACCATGTGGACTTGACAACATCTGAATAAAGTTTTACAAGATCAGTAATTTCTTTATAATAAAAGCTAATGCTTTCCTAGAATATTTTATAATACAGTGATCCTCTCGAGTGATTTTACTTGAGAAGGCTGTGTGTGATAGCAAAACAAACAAAAAAATAGCTATTCTAAGAATTAAAATCACAGGTAAGCACATGTAGTTCTTGGTTTCCTTTTCTAGATATCAAATTCCAGTCAAAATCCCTGGTCTGTACCTTGTCAAAATAATAAATTGGGCTTAAGTATTTAATGTTCATGAAGGCAAAATCATAAAGGAAGGTTGGATTGGAATAAAAACCAGTTTGTAATATATTTTTCTTGGAACAATTACATTTATTTTTTAAAGGGAGAGTATTTGTGTTCCTGTTTAAGTAAGCCTAATGAGTTTTTCCCCTTTTAGGACCTGTAGAGAAAAACTGAGAGATTATCAATTCAAACGACTGAAGTACTATTATGCAGTAGTAGACTGTGATTCTCTTGAAACAGCTGCTAAAATTTATGAGGATTGTGATGGCCTGGAATTCGAAAGTAGTTGCTCGTTCATAGATCTCAGGTAATCTAGTGTGTGTTGTACCAATTTAATCTTGTAGCAGAACATGATTATAAGAATTGAAGTATTAGAACTGGTAGTGCTCTCTGTCCTTTCATATTCTAAGAGGATTTTTTGCTTTTGGTGAACTCTCTTGTAGAACATCACTCTTAAGAAAGAAAACTGGAATGAGAAAATGCTAAAGTATTAGGTATGAGTCACCTCACATTTATGTCCTTTCAGATATGTCAGATATGTTTTTAGGATGATGGGCTTTATGTAGCGATATTTCTTTGCAACTCTCTTTTAGAACTAGGAACCAGGGTGAAGTAACTTTTTAAAAAGCATTGAGGTGGAGGCAAAGGAATTTGCTTGTAATAAACTAGTAGCTCTTGATCTGTGCCATCCAATACAGTAGTCAGTAGTCATATCTGGCTTGTTTACATTTATTTAACTAAAAATTTTTAAAAGTTTAAACTCATTTGCTTAGTCGCACTAGGCACATTTCAAGTACTTAATGACCACATGTTGGACAGAACAGATACAGAACTTTACCATCATCACAGAAAGTTCTGTTGGGCAGTGCTGCTCAGTGAATGGTGTTGCTGGCTTTATCTTCAGTCTTGGGCATTATTTCCACCACATGCTCAGGCTTCACTGACCCAAGCTGAAAAACCTTACGTGTTTGGGAATGTCTGTTCTAAGGAAACCGGGAAGCCGAATTACTGTACCATTTTATCATTAGCCTAGTTCTTTGAACCCAGTGAACCCATTCTACTGTGACATTTTCAATAGAAATCACTTGTTTGTATCCAGGTTTGTTAGCGGCTTTGTTCTCAAAATGAAATATTTTAGGGAAAAAATGCATCAATTGATAATCACTGTGGCTTTCACACTTCAAAAACATTCCAACTTGTAGAAGAATACAAGTAAAATTTTTTGTATTGATAATTTAGGGTAAGAGTTTAACATACTTAAGTATATAGCAAGAAGGGCATATCTCATCAAACAAGACATTTCCTTCTCTTTTCTTTTAACAGTTTCAAAAGGAGGTACTTGTTTTGGGTATATAAATAGTAGTTACCAAACATTTGTTAGAATGTCAAACTCTGCGTATCATGAGTTCATGTTCACATGTTCTTTTCGGGATCATTTTATTCTTTCTGTTTCCTTTTTGGGACATTTTCATGCAGTATTAGAATAAGCTCTGGCAGTACGTAGAAAATAAAATCAATGACCATGGAAAAACTTATATTCCCTGTTTTATTTTGTCATATATAATTTTGTAATGAAAATTGAATTTTCTGCTGCCATCCTGTTATCTAGGGCAGGGGTTCCCAATCCCTGGGCTGCAGGCTGGTGCTGGTCCACAGCCTGTTAGGAGCCAGGCTGCACAGCAGGAGGTGAGCGGAAGGCGAGCAAGCGAAGCTTCATCTGCTCCCCATCGCTCCCCATCACTCGCGTTACTGCCCTAAGCCTAACACCCCACCCCCAACCCCCGTCCGTGGAAAAATTGTCTTCCACGAAACCGGTCCCTGGTGCCAAAAAGGTTGGGGACCGCTGATAATAGACCTAATGAACCTTAATTATTCATTCCTCCCCTCAAAAATCATTTTTGATGCAATATACAGCAGGTGCTTTTTCATGTGTGGAAATAAAATCTCCTATATAAATTACAAAACCTAAATATAATAACCATGGATCATTTCTCTTTGCTTTTTTCCTCCCATTCCTTAGCCTGATGCTTAAGGATTGTCAAACAATTACAGTGGCTAATTTACATTTAACAACTACTTATTTGTGAAAAAAATTATAAAATTGTTAAGATTTTTTTAGTCTTGAAGAATCAACCTTAAGCTTTTCCTTATTTTCAGTGACACCTCATATGTATGATACTTTATATTCAGAGCACTTACCCATTAATAATTCTATTTGATCTTCAGAATATCATATAGCAAGCCAATGACTGAGCTATCAGGAATCTAGGTCTTTTTGAAACATGAGGGACCCATGTGTGTTTACACCTGACTCATATTAACTGACTCCTAACGCAGGGTTTCTGCCTACACAGACTTCACTCAAATTTGGTGGAATTACAGATTTATAGCTTAGGAATTTCAGAAATTTTGTGCCAAGGTTATTTCTAACATTGTTTGCTTCATCTACATGTGTGTTCTGTAGAATCTCTTATATGGTGTGTATGTATACACTATACCTAATTAGAAGAGAATCTAAACTCTGGTTGTTTATCACTGCAGCATATGTTTAAATAAATTTATTTTTTTTCTTTGTTTCTTAGGTTTATACCAGATGATATAACTTTTGATGATGAGCCCAAGGATGTAGCCTCAGAAGTGGATTTAACAGCATATAAGCCAAGATATTTCACATCTGCTGCAATGGGAACATCAACGGTATTTCTTAACTTTAGAAAATATATAGCTGGACTCCATTTCTTTAAGAAAAGAGTTATTTACTTACAGCATCTTTAGAAATGGAAAGGGTTCAAAATTTTAAAGCATAAGTACAAATAGAAATCAAACACAGGTGTATTTGCATTTTTATCTCCCACATGTGTTGGAACCTATTTTCAAATTTTTGTTATGCCTTTAAGCCTGAGTCAATTACCTGCAAATGTTTCTTTTTTCCCTTCTATCTTTCCCATACAGTGTTACTTAACTAGATTCTTTAATAAGTAATATGTTAGTTATTAATATCCTAGGGAGTAGGGGTAAGGAGGTGACAGATTACTTCAAATCACAGCTAAAACCAGTGGAAATTTAAAATAGAAACACATTTTTTCTGCAGATATGATCCAAAATCCTAAAAACAATTGCAGTAGAATAATTCAGGACTACTAGATGTCACAGTAATGCTTAGTAATGAACAGCCAATAGATGTTTGTTGAATTCGTTGGTTACTTAGCTGCCTAGTTTCTCTGCCCTTCTATTCCATATACCTTCTAGCCACAGCTGGACTCGGCAGCAGCCATACAGGCGTCTCATTGCCTTTTTTGTGACAAGCCACTGTGCTCTTCTGAGGATAGGCTGGTGGCAGAAAGAGAGCTGCTGTATCTGTCACCTGCATCCTGTGGGCACTATGCGGCCTTAATTAGTTACTGAGTACAGGGAAACCCCACCAGTATGCAATAAGTGAAGTCTAAAAGATTCAGTCACATAAAATGTAGGATCATGTTATTTTCTAGACTAAGAAATGGGCAAGCCTATCCAGCCAGCCAGTCTGGAGTTCCTATGGTCTGGCTGTATCATCCACATCTGTTCCAGTTCCATCAGTGGTTTTGTGGTTATCAGTTCAGTCTTAATTATCAGGATAAGAATAATTCTGAATGGTGACTAGCTGGAATTTCTCTGACAATGGCAACTATTTTAAGGATTGGATCTCTTGGTGCCCATTCTGTTGTCCTGAACTGGAACGATTAGCCTGAGGGGGAAGAAAAGCAAGGATGTGGGACCCGCCCTGTGATGAAGATTAAACCTCTAACTGGACTCTGAGAATGGGGGCTACATAGAGGACAGGAACCAATCACAAGACCGATGATGTTATAGATGAATTCCTGTGTTGTGGGGGTTTACTGTACTTCCAACAAATAGACGCCTTTTTCATCAGTGGCTCTTAATCTCTTTTGGAAAATGGACCACACTGAGATTGTGTTGAAAGCTTTATCAGCAAATTTCAGACAGTTTGTAAGACCTCCTGAAATGCCTAGAACTCCAGGTGAAAAACATATCTTGACTCATTCATAATAATGGTACGGGGCTTCCCTGGTGGCGCAGTGGTTGAGGGTCCGCCTGCCGATGCAGGGGACGCGGGTTCGTGCCCCGGTCTGGGAAGATCCCACATGCCGCAGAGCGGCTGGGCCCGTGAGCCATGGCCACCGAACCCGCGTGTCTAGAGCCTGTGCTCCGCAATGGGAGAGGCCACAACAGAGGCCCACGTACCACACACACACAAAAAAAATAATAATAATAATGTTACTTTTTTCACTAGTGCATTTTCTTGTTTCTTTTCACCACAATCAGTCCATACACTGATGAATTTTTACTCCAAATAATAGAATGCCTTGCATATAGTAAAGAGTTAGGAGGATGAAGGCACTGGTTAATTGAAATGGTTCCCTTTCCACAGGCAGAAAACTTTTCATTAAGCATGTTATTTATTATTTGTTTTAGCATGTCTTAACTTTTTTAGTTTACTGTTAAACATACAAGTTAATGATAAATATTCTTTAACAAGTTTGGGTTGCTGACATTTCCATTTTTATTTGTTGTTTTTTTCTTATTCATTGGTGAAAGGTGGAGATCACTTGGGATGAGACAGATCATGAAAGAATTACAACACTCAACAGGAAATTTAAAAAGGAAGAGCTTTTGGACATGGATTTTCAAGCCTACTTAGCTTCCTCTAGTGAAGACGAAGAAGAGATAGAAGAGGAGCTACAAGGTACTGTTCATCTTTTGGTGTTCTACATTTGTAAGCATTTAGATACCTAATCTAGACTTACTAATGGAAATAAGTTTGACAGCTTAAAAGGGAATATCAAACTAATCTTCAAACTGTCTGTGAAGCAAGCTCACATACACAGTATTATATACACCTTTAGATAGTAATTGAAATTTTTTATTTAAAGGTATTTTCTTAGCCTGAATTTCTTTAACCAAAAACTCTTTGAAGCCCTGACCTCACAAAAAAAGTCTGGCCTTTTAGACTAGTCATGATTGTTGTAGTTATGCAATCACTTAAACTAGTAAAATGCTTTATTACCTCCCCCCCCCTTTTTAAACTAAGAGCTTCTTTTGGATTGTTTTTTATATTCCATTTTTCTGCTCAATTAGTTTACAAAGTAGACTCTTTCTGTCCATTTAGTGATTATCCTAGAAATCATGACTTGTATCCTTATTAAAGTTTAATGCTAATTAATATTTATACCCTCCTAGAGAATACAAGGAATCTTAAAACAACTTTCATGCTATTCTGTATATTGTAATTCTTAAGTCCCATAGGATGTTAATATTACTCTTTTGTTTAAATTTACCCACATTTTCCATACTGCTTTTGCTCCTTATTCTTTTGTAAATCTCATACATCTGTCTGGGATCATTTTCCTTCTGCCCTAAGTATATCTTTGATAATTTCCAGTAGTATCTACTGGTGTCAAGCTCTTGAATTTTAGTTTAGTCTAAAAATTTCCTTTTTTGCCTTCATTTGTGAAGATATCTTCACTGGTAAAAAAATTCTAGGTGGACAGTCCTCCTGTCTCCACATTGAGGATAATATCCTGCTGGCTTCTGGCTTCATTGTTGTTTCTGAGAAGTCAGCCGTCAGTTTACTTTTTTCAGTCTTTTGAAGATTGCCTGGATTTTATTCATTGACTGCTTTTAAAGTTTTCTCTTCCTTTTTGTTTTTCTGCAGTTTTAATATGAACTAAGAATAGATTTTTAAAATTTATTGTGCTTGAGGTTTGTTGTTTTTCTTGCATTTGTGGCATGGTATCTTTCAATCAGTTTTGGAATATTCTCAGCCATTATCTGTTCAGGTATTCTCCCCTCTCCTCTGGGACTCCAATTAAATATATGTTAGATCTTTTCACTGTAACTTCCATGTTGTTTCTCTCCTGTATTTTTTATCTATTGTATTTCTGTGCTGCTTTCTGAATATTTTTTCTTACCTATCTTCCAGTCCACTAATTCTCTTTTCAGCAGTGTTGAATCTGCTTATGGACTGTTCATTGAGTTAATTTTGATTATTATATTTTTTTACTTGTAAAAGTCCAGTTTGACTATTTTTCAGATCAGCAATATCAACTTTTTAACATTTTTTACTCATTGCAGTTATTTTCAGTGCCTTCTTTTATTTCTGTAAATAGAGGAAACACGTTTTTGTAGTGTATGTCTGATAATTTCAGTATTTATTTCAAATCTTTTGGGGTTGATTTCTGTTACTTTACAAGATACTTCTCCTGTTCACTTGTATGCCTGGTTAACTTTTTGTGCCGGTTTGATATTTGAGGTGAGAGTGTCTCATCAGAGAGGACTTTCATTTACTCTGGTCATTCTGGAACCACATCACTCCAAGTTTTAAGACTTGAGGTTCCCTGGATCTAGTGGGCAATGCAAGTCTGTGTGAGAGCTAGTTTACTTCTGGTTGACCCTTGCCCTGGAGTATATCCTTTTGGGTCCCTACTAAATGTGGGGGTACTAGCTGGTTCTTTAACTTTTGTTTTCTTGGCCTGCCAGGCTACCAGAACTGTAGGTTAGTCTCACAGCTGTTTCTTTGGTAGATCAGTACATGCACTCAGGGCAAATAGGTCTTGAACACTGGGGTCATCTCTCTGATCACCATCTTCTCCTTGATTTTGACTTGGTAATTCTTCACTAATTTGTCAGTTCTTTGAAGTTTTCTTTTTTTCTTTTTTAAATCCCTCTGAATCTTTTAAAAAGATTTTTAAAAACATTTCATACAGCTTGATGTCCTCAGTAAAATGGTTGGTCTGAAGTGTACCTAGCTTCCCATTAATGGAAGCAGAAGTTCTCAGATTGTCTATATCTTTATCTAAAAATTTTTTTGACGATTAAAACGATCGATGGTGTATTTTAAAATTATATATGTTGTTTGCTTAAAATAGATCATTTTTTTTAAATAGGGCCAAAAAAACCCCTTTTCCCTTATATTGGATCTGGCTCTGTTTGGAAATTTGGTTGCTTGATTGTAATTTCTTATTAGTTTTTGGTTGATACTCTCTCCCAGATATCTTCACACTTTCATTTTCGTTTATTAGATGAATTCTCATGCACAATTATGAGTAAGATAGAATTATGTGCTGACAGCAAATGAAGAACCATATAAGTTAAACATAAAGTATTTTAAATTAGCAGGAGTGAATATTACTTTTATTTATAGCCTGACATTTTTCATACCTGTCCTTTTGGTTTTTCTTTTGCATATATATTGTTTTTATAATTTATAATTTTATAAATGTGAAATTAAATAAATCCTAAAATGCTTCTTTAGTATTATCACAGGACCATTAAACCTTAACTTTCTTAAGATCCTATGATTTTAGACTACTGAAGATATTGCTTCACTGATCTAAGTTTTTCATAAAGTATTACTCTTGAACTCTGTTTACACATTGAATGGAGAATCATTCCAGTTTCTTTGTTCAGAAATCTCATATTAATAAAACCATATAATTTCTTAGGTATCTAATAGTCTTTGAAAAAGTATATGATTTGCAGTGGTAGTTATATGGGCACAAAAGCCTTCACATTTAAGGCCTTGATGGCTGATGCTTGTTAATTTCTTTGGCATTCCAAACAGTTGAGTGACCATGTTATTTTTAGTGTATACAGAACAGCTGAGTCTTTCTCAAATAGCCTTTACATTTTTTACCCCCATAGATACACTAATTTATCTACATTTTTTAAAATTTATATACCTATATGGTCATTTAGCACTTTCCTGAAAATTCTGGATAGTTTTTCTTTAGTAGCAGCTCTAAGATAAAGGAAAAAAGATCATTCTGTGTATTCTTGAGAAGATTGAATACAAGTTTTTCGAATAGGTTTTCTTTGTTTGGTTTGGGAGAACTTAACTAGATTTTGAAATGACATTATTGAATACATTAGGGCAGCAAATATTATGGGAAGATAACCATTAATTTGTCAGTATATTCTTGTTAAGGTCTTGGATTTTGCTGATTTCAAATCCTGACTTCAGCACATAGTGAAGTTACTTAGGTTAGGTTTTCTTAGCTCTCAAGCCTTTCTTTCCAAAGGTATGAAATGAGGATCATAATAGTACCTACTCATGGTTGGAAAAATTGAGATAATGTATGTAAAGTCTTAGCATACTACCTCATGTCATATGTCTTTACTTCTAAAACTTTAAGGATTAATGGCTTTTTTTTTTTTTTTTTTTTTTTTTTCTTTTTGCGGTATGCGGGCCTCTCACTGTTGTGGCCTCTCCCGTTGCGGAGCACAGGCTCCGGATGCGCAGGCCCAGCGGCCATGGCTCACGGGCCCAGCCGCTCCGCGGCATGTGGGATCCTCCCAGACTGGGGCACGAACCCGTATCCCCTGCATCGGCAGGCGGACTCTCAACCACTGCGCCACCAGGGAGGCCCGGATTAATGGCTTTTTGTTTGAAATATACTAATTAACTTTTTTAAAGCATGCATTTTTATTTTTCTTCAGTATTTTAATTGATTGCAAAGTCACTTTATAGTTTAGTACCTCTGATAGATACATTAGTATATTTGAATGCCTTAGAGTTACTATATGTTCCTGTTGTAGTTTATAAGAGATCATACCAGGGTTTCTACATTTACAGTTAATTTTTTACTCCTTTTATATTATTAAGGCTTTCACAAAGTTTTGTCCTTGAATTGGGAAAAAACAGACTTCCATGAGTTAACACACATTTTAGAGATTCAGAAAGTAAAATTTTAGTACTGGAAAAAAATCAATTTAAAGTAGGCATCAGAGACTTACCACTAAAATTTCAACCTGGAAGGAGCTTGCTTCTAATTATATTTTCAGAAGTAAGCTTTTAATAGAAAGAAATACATTGCCATTTTGTTAATGTGTTCCTGATGTTTTATCCATTGAATTACGGGATACATGACAGAATTCCATCCAACATTATTATTGTGGCACAAAGCACAAACAGGAACAAAATGAATTTCAGCTGTTTGAGTGAAAATGTAAAAGTGTGATAGGATGGAAAGAATGTCGTGGACTATTTTTTATTCATTTAGAGAAAAAAACTATAAAAACATTTACTTAACCAATTTTTTTCACATCACCTTTTTGAAAATGTTAGGACAGTCTGTTAACATTGATGTTTCACAGCTGAATGCTTAGTAATGTCAGACATATTTAGTGACCAGTTAGCCATAGCTCATAGAAGGGAGGGTCTTCTGTATGCTACTTCTAAATTTTCCTTTACTGGGGACATTTAGTCAATTCAGTAAGTATGTTTTGCATTAAAATCCAGGTTCTTAATTTATGTTTTTGACTTGGAGAATTACAGTGGAAATATAGAGCAAACAAACTTTTCACATATTAGTTTTCTTTGGTAGTTTTTGCCCATGAATTTTATACTGTTCCATTGTATTATAATTATTTTTATGAAATTAGGAAATGTAAACGTGAATATTTTCCACATGAGGAAATTAATTGCACAAACTTCTAATTTATTCATTTTTATTCTTAATGTATTAATGAGATCCTGAGAGTAAGCATGCTTGCTCACTCTCAAATGGAAAGGACTCATTATTCTTTGTTTTGGATTACAGGGAACTTCCTTTATCTGTATCGTCAGCATGAATGGCTAAATCCATTTATCAGATGCATCCCAACACTATTCAGGCTCTTTTTATTGACCATACATTTTAAAGCCACAATGTTGGATGGTGGGAGACATAAAGAGGAAAAAAGTGCCATCCCTGCTATCTTGCTTGTAGGGTGGAAAAGTCCAAGGATGTTACATGACTACAGGATTATTTTGAAATATGAATTTTAATAAAAAGAGATTCCCAAGTGTAATATTGTGACCATGCTAACTTATATTGCAACTGATTTTTATTATAAACAAGACCTAAGTCATTTAATTCATTTTGTATTAAGAAATTTAAGTCTGATTTTGATATTCTATTGTTACAGTGTATCTGATGTTGTTTAGGAGGGTGCTGCAGTGACTGAGATTAAACACTGAAGTTAGAAGTAAATTATTTCTGTGTATTAAATGAAATTGATTTTTTTGTTAGGTGATGATGGAGTCAGTGTAGAAGAAGGTGGGAAAACAAAAAGAAGCCAGAAGGATGATGAAGAACAAATTGCTAAATATAGGCAGCTCTTGCAAGTTATTCAAGAAAAAGAAAAGAAAGGCAAAGAAAATGATATGGAAATGGAAATTAAGTGGGTTCCAGGTAAGAATTAGATACTAACTAAATATTCACTTGTTTTCCTTCGTTTTGGGATGTTGGATATAAAAGAAAAGAATATCAACTCTTTGGAAACATAAACTTAAAAAAATCACATTTTCAAGGAGTGTTTTGGTGAGGAAGATAACATGATATCTGCATGCATGATTTAATTCACTTTAGCACCAGCGTTTTCTACTACTGCGGCTTATTCTTTGTCTCTTTAATTTACTAACTACAAATTATCCATTTATAAAAGTAGACCTTTCCTAGGTTTGATTCCAGTATTCTCAGGTTATAGAAATTTGAATCCAGGCACCATGTATTCTAAAGTCATTAAACTTTTTTTCAAAATATGTTATTAATAAGTGGACTTTTCTCCAGTAACTGCTACTAGACTTTAATTAGTGAGGTTTCACTAACACAAAATATGTAATACATAGTTTTCTGTCTCAATTGTGCAATGTTTGAGTATTTTTTAACAAAGAAGTATAGCATCGTAAGTGGTTTTTCTAACTGCCTTGAAGAGTTCAATAACCCAATACTAGTACAATAACATTAAAACCATGTCAAAGCTAAACAAAGAAAAGCTAGGATAAACGAGGGTTGTTTTCTAGCATATGCATTTTTTCTTAACAATCCTGGGCAAATCAGCATGTACCTTTGCAAATAACGTGGGTTTTTTTTTCAAATGACTGCTTTTTACATATATGTATATCTTTTAAAGGTAGGTATAATTTTTGACAAGGATTCAATTCTTTTAGCCTCAATTCATCTCTAGATGAAAACATACTACTTATAGCACCATTGCATTAACTGTTCTATATTCAGTTACTTCTGTTTCTTACACTAGTATGTTTTTGCACTGAGAGTAAAATATCTGTTTTCTTAGGTTGTTTTTATTTGGGGGGGGGGGGGAACTACGATATTTTGATATTTGAGGATTGATTGACTCTTGCAGTAAATTTATTAGGATATACACATATCTTCTGCCTATTTCTGTAGGAACATGGTACTATGTTATAACCCATTTGTTTTAAATGTTTGGCTTTTGCAGGAAGTGGTGGTAAGAAAAAATGAAGTTTAGTAGTGTTATCCTATGAACAGTGGTTGAGAGAACTCAATTAATTTAGCCTGGAGAGGAAAAGTCTAAAAAGTGACTTAATAGTTATTTTCAAGTACTTGGAGGCTGAGTATGTAAACAGAGACTTAATCTCACATACTACCTCAGAAGTCAGTGCTTTTACCAGTGGATAAAAGTTGAAGGAAAGTAGATTTCAGTGTAAGGTAAAGAGGAATTCTCTATATCGTTAGGATTGTTGATCAGAAGAGCACAGAGGCTGCTTTAAGGAGTTGAGTGTCCTTTGTCAGTAAGTCTCACAATAAGGCAATACAACCATACCACTCAGAGATGTGTGAAGAAATTTTTTTATATGAGGTCCTTGGATTTATGATTCCAAGAAATGTTGGATTTTGTCTTTTAGTCAAGTATGTTGTAATTGTAGCTTAATTCTAATCTTAGAATGAGCTTGTTGAATGAAGATATTTTAAATGAACATATTTTAAATTTAGGTATTCAGATGACTATTGGAGAAAGAATATTTAAAATAAAGTTGATTGCAAAGTTTTATATTAAATATTTTAGAGCTATATTGAGTGGGCCAGATCTAACCTTTGTCTTTATTAGTACAGTTATGTAGTGCAAATACCAAAAAGTGATACATAGGAAGATTTAAGCAGTACAGTTTTCCTAGGATAAACCTCACTTAGTCATGGTTCATTGTACTTTTTTTATATTCCTGGACTCAGTTTAGTAATGTTTCATAAAAGATTTTTGAACCTGTGTTAATGAGGAATATTTGTCTATAGTTTTCGTTTCTTGAAATGTCCTTAATTAGCTTTTGGTATCAGGGTAATGCTGATCTCATGTGATGAATTAGCGACTTCCCTCTTATATTTAGCAGTACATTTTTATCTTGACTTTGCTATTTGTGGATGTGATATTAATGTCATATAAAATATTTTGAAAATGTAAAATGAAAAATTAGCATCTGTAATTCCATTACCCTTATTCAGCCACTGAGTGATTAGGTAGATTGTGGTTTAATTTATCATTTCTCTATTGTTGAATATTTAGTCAAGTTTCTGATCTTTCATTACAATAGGACCATGGCATTGAAAAGAAATTTGATCTAAGGCTGTTAGCATTCCCAAACCCGCAAATATCAGTACTTCCTTAGATCTCTTCACTTTTATCACCAACCAAGTAATAGGCTTGCTGTTTTAGGGCCTTTTACTTATAAAAACAGTTTTTTAACAAAGATGCTTATTCCCACCCACCCACCCCATTTTAGAAACGTCTGTGCATGTGAGAACTTGTAGAGACCACAAGGAGAAGCTAATGCTGGCAGTCAGGCTCACTCATCAGTTAGTAACATGACTTCCTCACTCACGTAGCCACTTTACATATGCTACAGATCAACCTGTGGTTCTCTTACAAGCTGTTAAAACTACCAGTGTCCAAGCCTCAAATTTTAAATCTCAGATGCCAAACATCTAGAATGTTATAAATAATCTATAGCTTTTTCCATATTTTAAATTATTTTCATAGGCTAGCTTCCCAGAAATGGAATTACTAGGAAAGGACATGGACACTTTTTGTGTCTTGAGATTACTGCTAAATTGCTTTCCAAAAGGGTTGTACCGGTTTTTAATGCCTTCAACAATGATGAAAGTGCCAGTTTCATGGAATTATCATCAAAATTTGCTATGTAATTTTTACTCTTAGATGAATGAAGGAAAGTTGATATTTTGCTGTATAATGCATTTTTTAAAGTCTTTAACCATAGTATTTTTGAAGGCCCCGTATGGGGTATTACTACCCTGTGAATCTTTGGTATGGATGTGCACACAAGTGCGTGCGTGCGTTTTTTTTGTGTATGTAAATGTAAAGGGTCTTTTACATACTAGACATGTTAAATGAGAAAAATGAACTACTCTTTCAGGATCTCAGTTTACTTATTTGGAAAGTGGGACTAATAATACCTTTCTTGCTTAATTTGAGATATTATAGAGTACTTTGTAAGCTACACAGTACTATTCATATCACACGTGTATTTTGTTGAATTTGTGTCTTAAGAAATGTATGTTCCCAGTAACAATTACCCTGAACCGCAGGACTTTTTTGATGTTATACTTCAGTAAACCACAGAGGGTCAGTATGAGATTATAGTATATCATGCATCAGTTTTTCTGTGGCTTGAATTTCCAAAATATTAAACTCTGCAGAAAAATAAGTACTCTTAATAATCACTAACAGTTGCTGCACTTGGCGTGGCTTGAAAGAAATTTTAGTTTAGACTGTTTAAACGTCCTATCTTTTTACGTTGGATTATACAATATAGTAACATTAGGAGTTTAATTCTTTGAGGGTAAGTGTTAAGGGAAGCAGATAACAGGTACATGGGTGTAACAACTAGAGTGAACTACTCTTTCTCTTGATATTTTAGTTCCTCATGGAGGTGTGATAATACAGCGTTATTAATTGAGATTATAAATGATTAAAAATGTTGAATTTTAAGATTTTTAAGGAACGTTGTAATTCATTGTTTTGCTGTGGAGTAACATTGCCCATCTCAATGTGTTGCTAATAAGGTATCCTGCCTGACTCATTTTGATGAGTAGAGAAAGTAACACATGTAATTAGCATATTGAGACTTTATCGATGAATGTGCCTCATTAGGGAATTTGTAATGTACATATAAATAAAGCATAATGAGTTTTATCTCATATATTAAGTAACCTCCCCTAATAATTTATGTGATAATAATTTTTTGTTGTAGATACTGCAAGCCATGTATTTTAATCTTTGAAATTTCATCCAGAATATGAACAGATAATGACATGTTTCTTTGTCTATAATCTTAAAGGAAATTAGATATGATAAAAGTCCTCTTTTTCTTAGTTATCTCCTGATTAATAGACACAGGTGAAAAGGATATCTGGTCTTTTTTCTACTCATCATCCTGCAGTGCCTCAACTTCCCTTCAAATATTGAGCATATGCCAAGAACCATTCTAGACACCATGTGAGCAAAACATACAAATCCTAGACCTCATAAAGCTTATATTTCTGGTTAAGGGGAGACAGATAAGTCTTTAGTAAGAAAGATATTTGAGCAGAGACTAAAGGAAGTGGAGGTCGGGGGTGAGCCATGCAGAGGAGAGTGTGCGAGCAGAGGGGATAGCAAGTGAGTGGCCTTGAAGCTGTGGCTTATCTAGTGTGTTTGAGGAGCAGCACAGAGAATAGTGTGACCACAGTGAGTGAGTGAAGGAGAGAATAATGGATGTCAGAGAGGTAATGGGGCCAGATCATGAGGGTCTTGCAGACCATTTTAAGGGCTTGAACATCTCTGAGTGAGATGAGAAACCATTGGAGTGTTTAAGCTGAGGAGCAATAAGATCTGACTTGGGTTTTTTCCAGTTTTATTGACATATAATTGACATATGTTACTGTATACGTTTAAGGTGTACAGCATAATAGTTTGACTTACATATATTGTAAAATGATTACTGCAATAAGTTTAGTTAGCATCCATCATCCCATAGATACAATAAAAAGAGGAGCTGACTTATTTTTAACAGGACCAATCTGGCTGCTCTACTTGAGAGTAGATTAAAGTGGCAGGGAAGGACAAAATTGGGGAGATCAGTCAAGAGGCTGTTGTAATAATCCCGAGATAATAAAGATTGTGGGTTGGACAGGTTTTCAAGGGAACTTCAGAAATTCTCTTCGTCACATGTAAGATGCCTATTATATATTGAAATAGACATGCCAAGTAGATAGTTGGATATCCAGTTTAAAGTTCAGGGAACAGGTCAAGACTGGAGATATAAATTTGAGAATCTTCATTGTACAGATCTCTGTAAGTAAAGAACACCAATGGAGTGATTGTAAGTAGAAAAGAAAAGAGGTTCAAAAATTGATCACTTGGAGTACTCCAGCATTTAGAGGTTGAGGAGAGGTGAGCAGGGACCATCCAGAGGCAGCTGGGAAGAAGCTACCAGAAACAAAGGAGGAAATTCAGGGTTGTGGGGTATCCAGGTGGCCAAGTGAAGAATGCATTTCAGTGAGAAGATGGGTCAGTAAAATACAGACTAAGAAAGACCATGGGATTTAGCAATGTAGAGACCATTGAAGAGTTTTGGTGGAATGGGGAGGATGAGCTTAATGGGGTTAGGAGAGAATGAGGAGTGGAATTGGAGACAGTTAGGAGAGACAACTCCTTTTTCTAAAATATTTGACGATTAGGAAGTTGCAGGCATCATCACACTTCATCCTTAAAAAAATACTTTGATATGTAACTTCCAAACAAAGACATTCTTCTACATAAGCATGACGCTATTATCACACTAAGGGAATTTAATATCGTTAAAATAGTGGTCAAATTTCTCACTCGTTCCAGTAATACTCTTTTTTTTTTTTTTTTTTTTTTTGTGCGGTATGCGGGCCTCTCACTGTTGTGGCCTCCCCCGTTGCGGAGCACAGGCTCCGGACGCGCAGGCTCAGCGGCCATGGCTCACGGGCCCAGCCGCTCCGCGGCATATGGGATCCTCCCAGACCGGGGCACGAACCCGTATCCCCTGCATCGGCAGGCGGACTCTCAACCACTTGCGCCACCAGGGAGGCCCCCAGTAATACTCTTTACGGTGTTTTTTCCTGATCCAGGATCAGTCAGTTTTAAAGTGTCTACAGTAGTTGACTTATAGAATACCCACAATCTGGATTTGTCTGATTGTTTCCTCACAATTCAGCTGAAAAGTTTTTGGCAAGAATTTTCCATGAATAATGTTGTATACTTCCCATTGCTTCACATCAGAGGCACATAATGTCAGTTTGTCCCATTTTTTGTGCTGTTAACTTTGCTCACTCAGTTAAGGTGGTGTCCTACTGATTTTTCCATCATAAAGCTCCACTTTTTCTTTTGTAACTGATAGGTAATTTGTGCAGTGTGTGAATATCCTGTTCCCCAACATTTTACTTGGTGATGTTATAGATTTATAGATTTATAGATCCTTGCTTGAATCAGTTATTATATTGTTGGTTGCAAAATATTGATTTTTTGTTTCTGTCATTTCTTCTACATTTGTTAGTTAGCATTCTAACTTATGCTAGTAGAACTCCCTCTAGAAACTGGAAGGGAAAGTGAGATCAAGAGAGCATTTTTCTTTAATATGAGAGGAAATAACAGCATGCTATATTACTTCTGGGAGTGATCCACAGACAGGAAAAATGATGCAGAGAACTACATTCTAAAGTAGGCAAAAGGAGTTGGAATGTTTTTGCTCGAGTGGAGGAATTGGCCTTTGGTAGATGTGCATGGACATTTCATCCATTGTACAGGAGAGAAGGGAAGGAATATGGTCACAGAGGGTATGAGTAGAAATGGTGGTGGGAGCTTGTGGTACTCTTCTATTTGCTTATATTTTCCTAGTGAAATGGGAAGTAAAGTCATCAGCTGAGAGTAGGGATGAGGGGGGGAGGGGTGATTGTAATGATGGACCATAGTATCTATGTTGGGTTAGGAGGGAAATGAGGGTATATTGGGGGTGACGGATAGGGGAAAGGTCAGAGGATTGATGGACTGTAGGTCCCTGTGAGACAAAAGAATTGTTAGCCTTGGAGTACTAGAGAAAATAAAATGAAAGGATTGGAGCTAATGGTTGAGGTGTAGGATACTTGAAATTAAGATTATGGTGTGTTTGCAGTTTGGATAATGACAGTTCTAGTTATGGGGGGAGTTTCTGAGATTACAGGGAGTATGGAATAATAGTCAGTGAACTGTGAGGCACAGGGTGTTGGAACAGTCATCTGTGTGGATATTGGAATCACCAAGAATTATGACAGGGCCAGAATTGGAGAGAGTGGCAGTGAGCCAAAGCTTAGCTGTTCAAGAAGTGAGGGGTGTGACTATAGTCATTAGATCTGTGCAGTACGGGGGAGTAGATGGTATAGTCTGATAACATGTTACTAAAATTTGGGGACTGTAGGAGTAAGACCAGCCAGTGGACTGGAGTTGGCAGTGAGTAGCAAGATGGACAGACTGTGGGAGAGAAAAATTCACCACCTAGAAGAGCTGCAGGAGAAACAGTGTCCTCAGAGAAGAGCCAGGTTTCAGTGAGACTCAAATTAGCAAGGGAATGAATAAAGAGGATTTTGTTAATAACTATTAATGACTGATTATGATGGACTAAGGTGTAGAAATGTTCTTTTTGGGGAAGGGTGGGAATGGGAATATTCAGCATATTTTTAGGAGAAGGGATGATTTGGAAGTTGTGGACTTCTTGTGATGACAGAATTAAATAGAGATAAAGGATATAATGAGATGAATACTGTCCTCTTAAAGCTGTACTAGTGGTGAGACTGTGAGTGTCTGGGCAGATCTTGTCGGATACACCCAGAGCTGTGGGATTCTTAGTCTTTTGAAGGAGACGTGGAAGGCAGAGAAGAAGGAAGGACTCCTTGCTGTCTCACCCTGCAAGAGGAGTCTCTCTTGACTCCCATGCACGGAGGCGAGAGGTGGGGTCGCAGCTCCTCCTCCCTCTACTTACTCTTTCCTCCACGCTTCACAGCTGTAGTTCTGTTTGATTCTAGTATCTGTTCTTTATCCTTTGTACTTCCTTTTTCCCCATCTTTATTCCATCTCCATTTCTGTATTCAGTGACCCAATGGGAAACTTAAACACAGAGACATTAATGACCTGTATCTGTGACTATTGTGTTATTCATTCTTTATTTAGAAATAAAATGTTTTGAATCAGTTGGGCATTCATTTTGCTAGGCAGCCCGGTTTCAAACATTTTATAATTTTCAGACATCTCAAAACCTGTTCACTATTTACTTTTGGCTATATCTCTTATTTCCATTTATTGCCAGTGTATCCATTATTTGAAATATAGTCGCAAAACTGTTTTTTTGGTCAGAACTTTTAAAATAGCCAGATGTTTAAAATTTTGAGTTCAGTGTAGAGGAGAGCATTAAATGGAAAACTAAAATAAGCTAAAAAGAATTTGCAGTTTGCTTCATGTTTTGGTGATGGGGAGGAAACCAGTTTGCAGTGCACTATCATAACTTGTACACAGCTAGTACATAGCTTGAATTTTAAAACTTAGGTGTCCATTCCTTCCTTAAATCATCCAGTTAACAGGTTGACTATAAGGGCCTTGTACAGTAATAAGCTGAAACTTTTACTGTGCCCCGCCCCAAAAAAGAAAAATTAAATCATTTGTGGAATGTGTAATAAAAATGAGAAGCAACTAGGGTTATCTAAAAACAGTGGTAGCACATTTTCTCCGTAGAGTTGCCAGTAAATTTCTCAGAATTTACTGGATTATTTTAACAATAATTTTCTCTGTTAGTATTAAGATTTAATTTTTTTAAAGTTTTCCAAGAAGCTTTTAAAAAAAAGATCTAAAGCAAAACTGAAGATACTTTTATAATAGTAGTAGTTTCAGAAAGTGCTAAAAATTCCCATACCTTTTGAAGTTTTAGGTTAATTGGTCTGCTGTTTTAGGGCCCCAATTAAATACATAAATCAATAAGTGCTTCTGGTTGCCAGCATCTAGACTGATTCTCTTAATGTCGTCCTTTCCCTCTCTGCCTGTGCGTCATGTCAGTTGTACTGTTTGCATCTGTAGCTACTATTTCCAGACAGTAGTACTTTTTTTGACTTCACGTTAGATTTACAATCTGCCCAAAATCGGTTCAAGCACAGAGTGTGTTTCATGTATTGTTTTCCTGCAGCCCACAGCTATGGTGATTTGTTTGAAGTTGTGAATTCTTTGGTCTTTAAAGCAGAGCTTTTGCCTATTCTGTTTGAGGTTGTCCCACGTCATCATTCTATATACTGACTGCCTGGCTAGCACGCTGTCATTTTTCACACACATGTTCCATGTGTTATTTTGACAGAATTCACTCAGACTACTTTCAGCAGTTTCATTATTGCTGTTCTTTTTTTTTCTAAGATTGAAAAATCATATAACCTTATACTACTTTAACACATTGGGTTTTTTCCCCAATTTTTTTGTGATAAAATATACATAACATAAACTTTACCATCTTAACTATGTTCAAGTGTGTAGTGCAGTGGTATTAAGAACATTCATACTATTGTGCAGCTATCACGACCGTCCATCTCCACAGCATTTTCATCTTTATAAAACCAAATCTCTATATCCATTAAGCAACTCTTCATTGCCCCTCCCCCAGCCTCTGGCAACCACCATTCTACTTTCTGTCTCTCTGATTTTGGCTACTCTAAGTATCTCATATAAATGGAATCATACAGTATTCATATTTTTGTCACTGACTTATTTCAGTTAGCAGAATGTCCTCAAGGTTCATCCGTGTTGTAGCATCCTTCTTAAGGCTGAGTAATATTCCATGGTATGTATGTGTGTATATATGCCGCATTTTGCTTATCTAGTTCATCCATTGATGGACACTTGGGTTGCTTCCATGTTTTAGCTATTACACATTCATTTTTATCCATTATCTTCTACAGGCACATGTAGTTGATTATACTCCCATTTTGCATTCTCCTTTTTTGTTTCATTTCTCATACTTATTTTTACATGTTTCTAAATAATCTTTTAATCATAATGCCTGCATCACATTCCATTGTGTATCTAATTTATGTTTTAGGCTCTTTCTAATGTTTTGCTATTATGGAGGACATAATAACCTTATATTGAATTTTCTTAGGGATAAATTCCTTTGAGTAGAACATCTTCATGCCTCTTATCATTTATCTTGAAACAGTTCTGTTAATTCATGGTGCTAACTAAGGAGCTTCTTATTTTTTAATTTATGAAGGCTCCTCAGAAATGCTGATAAAATACACAAAATCAAATCTATTTTCTACAGTTGGCTCAAGGTTTGAAGCCACATAAAGGAAAGGGCATAAGTACTTTCTATAGCTCTTTGGTTTGATATAAAACTTAATCCCACTTTGGGACCATATGCCATGTTCCTGCGCTCTGAAAGATTTGCCAGCCTTTCTCAGTGCCCTTTTGGTTAGACCATTGTAGACAACTGCTCACTGACTATAATGCAATGATACTTTAAAACTTTGAGGTCCAAGGTAAAGCTGGTAAAAATATTGTGGCTTGAACTGGTAGCTAGCTAAGCAGGTTAAATCTGCAGATATCGTGTGGGAGGGACTGTATTATTTTCAATACACAGTGACACTATTTGCCTGATGTAATTACTAGGGGAAGAGAGTGTACAAGTACTTTCCTCCCTCTCATGATAATCTTCATTGAGGGTGGGGGATAGTTCTCATCAAATGAGCTATCAAGAGATAGCCTTAGCTCAATCTACTCATTCAGTGACATGGAAAACTTTTATCTGTAAAATTATTTGGCATAAACTTGAAAATCTGATCCTATGTATGTCCAAAGATGAGTGCCAATAATTTGACTTGGGCGGGTTCCCTTGGTGTTTGGAATGATACGCCTCAGTGGTAAATTGAAGCATGCATTTTGAAGGCATATGCTTCTCTAAGAATTGGCTTGCATAAATTAGGGATATCTGTCTGCCTTGGACTTCACCAAGCTTTTCCTAAGCATTGTCACCTTAGATTGTCATAAAATATATTTCATTTTAGGTTTCCGTCGCTGCTTCTTTCTGTGGAAGCATAGAGAGATTTAAAAATATTTTTTAAGTAATTTATTTGGATTCATAATTTCGAAGCAGAAGCAGACTTCTCAGGGTGTGGGAACAGTTTGGTCTACGGCCAGGATCACATATGTGACAATGTCTAAGAAGCCTGTCTTCTGATTAATAAGCTGCTCTGAAAGTCTTAAAAAAAAAAAAAAAGCCAACGGAAGCCTTTGTGTATTTGCTGTTGAACACTGCAGGCTCCTAGGCATACGTGTTGTTAGTTGGTATTCCAAGATTCTGATATCTTTTTGGACCCAAAGAATGCTTGACCCATCATAGATTACTTTAGTAGATTTCTGTCAACAGAGAATCCCTAAGAATAGAAACAGTGCTAGCTTATAACAAGCCATGGATATATTGAAGTCCTAATTTTCAGTGTTACTTGCATTCTCTATTAATTCTCATTCTGTAACTTTTTCAATGTTGCAGTGAAGGACACTGCCAATGAAATAAACTCTGAGTTAATTACAAATACTAGAAAAGGAGTAAACCTTAAAGGTACTCTACTTCAGAGATCCCCAACCAGCATACCACCTGTGGATTACAGATTTGCCCAAGTATTGATCCCTTTAGCCTCTAGACCAACCAGAGCAGCCCCCAGCTTCGCTTCCTTCTCTGGTAGCCTCCTCCATTTACTCCAGTGTGCTGTGCAAGCATTTTTTTTTTTTTTTTTGCGGTACACGGGCCTCTCACTGTTGTGGCCTCTCCTGTTGCAGAGCACAGGCTCCGGACACGCAGGCTCAGCAGCCATGGCTCACGGGCCTAGCTGCTCCACAGCATGTGGGATCCTCCCGGACCAGGGCACGAACCTGTGTCCCCTGCATCGGCAGGCGGACTCTCAACCACTGCACCACCAGGGAAGACCAAGCATTATTTTTTATATCTGTCATAATAGGAAGAAGGTTGGGAAGACACTGCTTTCCTAATAGTTATTTGGGAAGTCTTTTTAGCAGTAGTCAGAATTACAGTTTACGTATATAAACTCAGCCCAGTATATGTGGAAGAAAATACTTAGACTGCAGCAAGAAAAATCTAGCTTAAGAGGTTGTTAGGGCTTCCCTGGTGGCGCAGTGGTTGAGAGTCCACCTGCCGATGCAGGGGACACGGGTTCGTGCCCCGGTCCGGGAAGATCCCACATGCCGCGGAGCGGCTGGGCCCGTGAGCCATGGCCTCTGAGCCTGCGCATCCGGAGCCTGTGCTCCACAACAGGAAAGGTCACAACAGTGAGAGGCCTGCGTACAGCAAAAAAACAAAACAAAACAAAACAAAAAAAGAGGTTGTTAAATATTGAAATGCTAGGGAGGTTGAAGTGCTTTTCATTTCTTTTCATTTTTCTTAAAGAAAGATTTTTTTGTTTAATTAATTTAGAAATGACATTTCCGTTGCACTGCAGCCTCAACATGCCCTTATGTTAATAGCTTCTGTAGTCAGAACCTCTCCCAGGGAGGAAAACCATTAGACACCCCTCAGTTTCACGCCATCAATTTACAGGTGGATTTTCCAAAAACAGTGTATAGATTGGGACTGTCTTATAATGAAGTTTGGGATAGCATTAGTAGTTTACTGTGATCATGGAAAGAGCATAGAGGGCTTGTGTCAGAAAATCTGAGTTTAGGTACCTACTGTTCTGATGGGGATTAAATGACAAAAGGCAGTGAAACCTAGTTTAGCACACAGTTGTCAAAGACTGAACATTTACTACCCTTTTTTTTTTTAAACAACTTTATTGTGGGAAAGTAGAGCATGGATACAAAAGGTAAATACTATGTATGTATACAGTTTAAAGGAAAAGAATAAAATGAACACCTGTGTACCCAGCTTAAGAAGGAACATTACCAACATATGCAGTCGCCTGTGAGGCTCCTCTCTTACACCCTCTTCCTTTCTCTATCAGAAGAAACTATGAAACTGCATTCCATATTAATCATCCCCCTTTTCTCTACAATAGTTTTACCACCTATGCATGTATCCCTAAACAGCCTAGATTTAGTTTTGTTAATTTTGAAGTTTGTAAAAGCGTCCTCTGTGTATTCTTCTGTCAGTTGCTTTTTGCTGTTAACGTTCTATTTTTGAGAGTTATTCATAATCCATATGTGAAGACATGGTCCGTTAATTTTCACTGTTACATAGAATTCCATTGTAGATATATCATAGTATATCTGTTCTATTGCTGGTTATTGTGGTGTTTTGCTATTATAAACAATGTCTTTGTGAATATTCTTGGACTTGTCACCTAGGTATATATTGAATTTCTTGGATATGTGTAGAATTTCTTGGTTGTACAGCATGCTCACGATTACCTTAACTAGGTCATGCCAAATTGTTTTCCCAGGTGCTTGTACCATTTTAATCTAACCAGTAGTGTGAGTTCCCATAGCTCTTTATCCTCACCATTAATTTATATTGTCAGGTGATTTTTTGCCAATTGAGTATGTAAGTAATGGTATCTCATTATGGTTTCAATTTGTGTATTACTCTCAAATATTTGATGAGTTCCTGCTCTGTGTGCCAGACTCTTCTCTGATAGCACTGAACAAAACAGACAAAGATCCAGGCCTTTGTGGGGTCTTACATTTTAGTGTGTGTATTCATTGGGGGAGAGGGGATGAAGGGAATTGTTAAACAAATAAATAGGTAAAATAATAAGATGATGATTAAGGGCTATAGAAACAAAAGGATAAAACCTGGATGGGGAACAGGAAGTTCATGGGTGGGAGTGGGTAGCCATTTAAAAAGGACAGTAAGGGAAGGCTTCATTGAGAAAATGACGTTTGTACAAAGAGCTAATGGGAAAGACATTGCACCCTGTGTGTTATCCTGGGAAAGAACATTTCAGGCAGAGGAAGCAATAAATGCAAAAAGCCCTGAGGGGAAAGCATTTCTGATTTGTTCAGGAATAATGAGGCAGAATAGACCAGGGAGTGGACAGTAATAGAAGGTGAGGGCAAAGAGGTGGCCAAGTCACAAAGGGTTTTGTAGACCTCTGGATGGACTTTAACTTTTACTTGAAATGCAATGGGAAATGGAAGTGATATGACCTAACTTACGTTTTTAAAGGATTGCTCAGGCATTTGCCTAATTACTAATGAAAAGAATATTTTTTTTCCTGCTTTCTTATCTGTGAAATACCTGTTCATGTCTTTTGACCATTTTTTATGTAGTGTTCTTTGTCTGTGTTTTAGTGATTCATAGGAGTTCTTCCTCTGTTTGGAGTTCTTCCTATATTTTGGGCTTGTCTTTCATCAGCCATATATTTTGCACATAGCTTTTCCTAGTTTGTGATTTTCCTTTTTACTCTCTTCAGAGTGTCTTTTGAAGAACAAAAATGGTATAGTCAAGTTTATTAAACTTGTCCTTTTATTCTTATGTACCTCTAGTTCACATAAGTGTATTCATTATAATCTCTGGATTAAGACACTCTTTCATCATTGGTCCAGCATGACCTCCTTTTATTTATTTATTTTTAGTAAAAAGTGAACCCACTATAAAAGCTAAAATTGTGCGACAACTTAAATTTATCCATCTGATCTCTCCTGCTTCCCCATACCTAAGAATAACCATCATCCAGATTTCAGTATTCACTCCTTTGCTTTCCGTTGTATATATTTTCATCTAATTTATAAGTATTTCTGAAAAGTCTGGGTGCATAAAAAGGAATGAAGTACTGATATATGCTATAAAGTGGATGAACCTTGAAAGTATTATGCTAAGTGAAAGAAGCCAGTCACAAAATGCCACATATTTTATATGAAATATGCAGAACAGACAATGGAGACAAGAAATAGATTAGTGGTTGGAGGGTGTGGGGGTGTCAGAGTGTCCTGCAGGGGTGAGAGATAGGGTTTCTTTTTGAGAAGAAGAAAATGTTCTAAAATTGACTGTGGTGATGCTTGCATGTATCTGTGAATGTACTAAAAAACATTGAATTTTATTCTTTAAATGGGTGAATTGTATAGTATATGAACTATATCTCATGAAAGCTCTTAACTTTGTTAACATTGATGGGAGATGGATGTGTATCATTTGGGGCTGATTTTTGACTTTTAAGTCCTTGATTCATCAGGAGTTGATTTTTTTTTTTGTTATGATATAAGGTAGGAATCCAATTTCAACTTCTTCTACATGGCAGATCTTTTTTATCCTCTTCCATTTATTGAATAATCTCTCCTTTCTCCCAGTAATCAGACATGTCACCTCTGTCAGGTGCCAATATTTCAAAACTGTGTGGATCTATTGGTTGGCTCTCTGTTTTATTGGTCAGTTAGTTACTCTGCCTAACCCTGGACCAGTAACACACTTCCTAGAACTGGATAAAGAGCACTAATAACCCACACACCCACCCCCTCCCTAGGCCAGTTGGTGTGAGCGCTCTGTGAAGAAACCAAACGCTGCCGCCACCACCACCAGCAGCACCAACAAACACTTGAAGCTGCCGCCTTGTGCAGTATCTTCAGGGGAGAGCTAGGCTTCAGTTAGAGCAAGAAGATGAAGAAAATGTTCAGAGATACAATAATTGAGTTTTTACTGATGATGTACTGTGAATTCCGGGGAATTTAGTGGTAGAGAACTGAAGGGGGAGGGAGATAGTGACAGAGAGAGTGGAGGTATAGTTGACTTCTGAGGATTAGAACATGGGAGATTAGGGGGAACCTGATGATTAGGGGCTTTTGGTGGTGACTAAGATGAATAGGGGATAAAAGGCACAGAGAGATTATTCCTGCTAGGTTCAAGATTTTGGTGGTGAGGCTGAATGTTGAGGATTAGGGAGGGAAGGGTATCTGCTGTTGCCATGGATGGGGAGGGGCAAATTTACTGTGAACTCAGAGCTTCCCCTTGAGCCCTATTGCTGTGAGTTTACAGGTAAGGAAGCCTGTGTAACTGAAGAATACACTGTCTTAATTCCAGGGCCCAGGGGCCCACTTCTGAACCCTGTCAGGAAAGGGTTGGCCTTATTCCACAGTGCTGTCTTTTATCCCTGGCTTTTAAAATACTTCAGTGTTCTAGAGTTTCACTATGATATATGTAGGTAATTTTTTGCTTGGTACCTTTATTCTTGCTTAGAATTAATTGGATACCCAGAATCCTGAAGATTAGTAACTTTCCATTCATTTTAAAATTCTGAGAACTTCTCAGACATTTTCTCTTAAAATATTACCTTTTCCTCATCTTCTCTATTTTCTCCTTCTGGGAATGCCATTTGATATGTGTGGTACCTTCTCGTTCTGTATCTAACTCATAGTTTCCATACCTTTGAATCTGTGCAACATGCTGGGTAATTTCTTCAGTTCTGTCTTTCAGTTCATTAATCTTTTCTTTACCTCTGCTGTGTAACTTGGTTGACTTTATAATTTCAGTTATGTTTTTCATTTCTGGAATGTTTTTTTCTTCCCCAAATCTGTCTCATACCTTTGATAATCTTTTAATTTCTTTTGTTTTTTAAAATGTGCTGATTTTATATTCTGTTTCTGTTAATTCCAAAATCTATAGTCTTTATAGGTCTGACTTATTTGGTTTCAGCTTACTCTGGTTCATATTGAATTTTGATTGTGATCTAATTGTTCTTGGATCTTTCTTTACCTATGGGAATTCTCAGAGGCCTGAGTCAGAAAAAATACTTCTTTTAGAGAGTACTTGCCAGGTACCTAAGGGCACTTCCAATCCTGGACCTATTGAAACCAAATTTTTCGATTAGGGTGTTTGGGGCCACACAAATAGTGTGAATTCTAGCCACAAACCCATGGATTTGTGGGCTTGTGGTTATAAATTCTCTGGGGGGAAAATGTGTTTTTACTTCCCTTGTTCTGCCCATGGCCAAAGCCCAAACAGGCATGTATCCCTTCTAAATTGTTGGAGGAGGAGCAGCATCTACTAAAGGATCCTGGCTTCATGGTGGTGGTCTCTGGGACCTGCCATCATGATTGGGCTCCAAACTTTGCCTCCTGCCTCCTGCCTCCTTGGCTAACAGCCCATTAAAACCCAAGATCCATGCTAGACCAGAGCAGATTAGTGCATGTCCCCAATGAAAACTCCCTACTTCTGAGCTAGTGTAACATTTCTGTTTGAGCTTTCTTATTTTGACTAAATTCCAAAAAATTGCCTTCGTTTCCTTACGTCTTACCCATTCATTAAAGTTTTCATTTATTTTCTGCCTTGTCTATAAACATTATGTATAAAAAATAACAATAGAACAAGTAGTTCTTCAGTCTTCTTTGCCACAAATTAAAGAGCAGAATAGTTTCATCAGACTTGGCCAGAATTTTACTTTAGTATTAAAGACAGCTTGCTATTACGTACATTGTGATCACAAACTACTTGAAAGGCAAAGAAAACATACAAATAAAGTACAGACAAATACAGGAAACAATAGCTCCCTAATGAAGCCCAAATGTCTTGTATTTGAAGTCAGCTTTTTAAGAACATTTGATTCTAAAAAGCAGGGACAGGTTGATTCACAGTAACATGAATATACTTGCAAATGGAAGACATCATTCTACAGGAGGGTAAAAGGAGATTCAGAAGAGGTTAGAGAATGATAAGCTCAAATTCAAGGCAAATACAAAACAGTTGCTACCCACTGAAACAGCTTTTAGACAAAGAACAACAACAAAAAGCATTAACATTTCTTCATTTAGTACATACTTCGGGAGTGTCTTCTATGAATACCTCATTGACTGTTTTAGGAGAAAGAGAATTAAATGCTATATGAGAAGCCATTCCCAGTCTAAGTAGCTTACCTATACTACCCTTTTATCCTTATTATCTTTATTATAGTTGTCTGTGTTGTTTCCATATAGTAGATATAACAGTATTCTAACAATATTAAGTACATACAAGGAGCATTTGTTGGCTCTGAATTTTGCTATTTATTATTATTCCCAAGGCTAGTTGTTATTTTACTTTTCAATTTCATGAACTGTTGCTCTCTGTCTGTAAGGTTGGGAACAAATTTGACTCATGTATCCTTTTAATTGTACTTCCATTCATTCAGCAGACATTTATTCAGCATGTGCTGTGTACTTGGCCCTCCACTAGCCATAGGGTTACCTTTGTGGGGGGAAAAAAAGCAAGCCATGGCCTCTACTGTCATGGAGTCTGCAACCTAGTAAGGGTGATAACCATTAATAATACTTAAAAAAATAATCACACAAACATAAAATTGCAACTGTGATAAATAGTGCGGAATAAAAGAATATGGCACTGTAAGAGTTTAGGAGAGAGGGATTTACAGAAGTTCGAATTATGAACCAAAGTCTGAACAATGTTCTAAACAAATCTTGAACCAAGTTCGAAACACTTCAAATCTTCATCTTTCTCATTACAAAGGATTGATAGTTTTGCTATCTGATATGCTTTAAGGATAAGTAAATGTCTCCTTCCCTCTCCCCACACCACTGGGGAAAACTGGCTAGTTTGAAAGGGTGCCTTTGATGTCAGTGTTCCTCAGGGCATGGTTACACCCCGAGGGAATTCCAAGTTGGGAGTTCAGTTGGTGATGGTGGTTAGTTACATTTTAAAGGGTACTTTTGGGATTGAGTGTTAACATGGTCTCATTTAAACATACAACATACATAAATAAAGACTGAGCCATAAGTGTTCGTAAGTATTCTCAGTGGATCCTAAGTTCTCACATACATAAAAAAGTGCCAGTTTCAGCCTATATCAGAAATCTTAAAACATGTATTTTGTTTTTATAAACAAAACCAGCCATAGTACCTAGTTGAGTTATTTTAAGTTATTCATGTCCTGCCCCTTGAAGACTCTTCAAAATTTCAAATGAGCAAGTTCAGAAGAAATGTATATTCTTACTTTAGTGGATTTTGAAAGGATATTTAAAAGAATTTGTGTGTGTATGCAAACTGCCAAAATAAGTCTGAATGAATTGCGCTTAAATTATTATTGTTATAATTGAGTCATCTGTGCTCATGGTTGGTTTTAAAAGAATTTTTCACCCCTTATTTGTAGGGTTATTGATGTTATTTTTAACTAATTCATCAGTCCTTGCCTATATGCTTAAATTTTTAAAAAACAAACGCACAAAACTAGACATTTATAATGAAGTTGTTTTTCAGTCACGTAGTGGCTGCTCTCAAATGAAGCTAAAAGTGTCTGAAGAATGTTCTTGTGCATATGCCAGGAAGCTTCTGGAATGGGCATATTTTTAAGAATTTAGAACATAAACAGCTGTGATCCGTGGCAGGAGATTTAAATGACCTCATGATGACAGCAAGAACAAAGCATTTTTAAGTTATCATAGTGGTGTGTTAATTCATTGCAATGTGTTTGTCATTCTACTATTTTGGTGTATTAAGTGAGAGCCAGGCAAAAAATTACAGACTGTATTTAACTGAAGATACTATTTCTTTATTGTTGTAAACAAACTAAATACCAGAAAAATATTTCCCAAGAATGATATTTCATGAATTATTTAGAGCTATAGGTCCTAAAAAAAAAATGCATGAACCACTTTGGGATAAAGGCCATTTATTTAGATCCTAAAGTTTTGATTCATTTTCTGTTGGAGAGACTATGTTCCAAACATGAAAGATCAAACAGTTGGCTTGAAATAAGAATTCCTCCTTCAAGAAAGATCAATTAAGTGCTTATTAAGTACTTACTATGTGTCTGGCACTATGCTAAATATTATGCAATACAAAAGAAGGTGACTTCAGCTGCCTTTGTTCGAGTTGGAAGAAAAGGCATACTCAGTTGAAACTTCTAAACTAAAAAAAGACATTATTATAATCAAGTACCAAACAAAAATAATACATAATTTATGTGATACAAATAATGAAATAGCCCTTCTCTTCAGAAATGACTTCTAATGCTTAAAGAACAAGAAAGGGAGAATTGTTTCCTATCACCTGTCCTGAAACAGATCTATATCACCTTTTGGTTCCCTCAGAAACAACCTATGGTATCTTGAACTAATGGTGACTGAAGTTTGACTCAGTATCTTTTTCCTACTGTAACTGAGCATGACCCTATGGGGCCTTCCCAAGACAGACCCCTCCCCCATGTCCTCTGCTTTAGCTCCTCTCTGAAGTATGCAGATAACAGTATATAATGCACATTTCCTGAGTTGTTTTACAGATGCTAAAACACCCACCAAATGGAAGAAATTAACTATTTGATGACCATAAGCACATAGCCCCCAGACCTACTGGTGCCTAAGGATTGATAATGTTAATGCCTGTAACAGTACCCTGTTACCTCACCATCAACCAATCAGAGAATTGTACATGAGCTGATCACATACCCTGGGATGCCTCTCGCTCACCTTGCCTTTAAAAATGCTTTGCTGAAACCCATTGGGGAGTTCAGGCTTTTTGAGCATTAGCCGCCCTGGACTCCTTGTTTGGTGCCTGCAATAAACGCTGCACCTTCCTTCACAAAAAAATGAAGGAAGGGAAGGGAGGGGAGGGGAGGAAAAAGGGAAGGAAAGAAATGACTTCTAATCATTGTCTAGGACAGTGGTTCTCAACTAGGGGTGATTTTGCTCCCTAGAGGACATTTGGCAATTCTGGATAGATTTTTTTATTTTCATAACGGGGCTACTGGCAGCTAGTGTGGATAGGCCAGATATATTGCTTAACATGCTATAATGCACAGTCCTTCACAACAAAGAATTATCTGGTCCAAAATGACAGTTGTACTGAAATGAGAAACCCTGGTGTAGAACCTACAAATGTCAGTGATAAGTTTTGAAATAGTGGGAGGTGGACTCCCATCTTCCCCTAGACCTCTGTTGCCCTGGTAATGCTGTTTGCCTGAGGCCATTTGGATCCTTACATAGAAATGAGCATTGAGGATCTATAAACTTTTGAACATTGTATGCAAGTTTTTCCAGTACAGTGTTTGAGAGAGAGATTCCATAGTTTTTTTTTTTTTTTTACATTTTATTATTATTTTTTAAAAAATTATTTATTTGGTTGCACTGGGTCTTAGTTGCAGCATGCAGGATCTAGTTCCCTGACCAGGGATCAAACCCTGGCCCCCTGCTTTGGGAGCGTGGGGTCTTAACCACTGGACCACCAGGGAAGTCCCAGAGATTCCATAGTTCTTATCAAATTCTGAAGGTATCTATATTCCCCCAAAATGTCAAGACCCAGTCACATGTGGAGTAGTTCATAGAGATTGAGACACATTAAACCAATGTTCTAGTCACCTAAAAGAAACAGTAACACCTTCTTAGCACCATGCCGAGATAGAAGTAGAGTTTAAGTTTCAAGGATTAAAATTAACCAGAGAATACATTTTGGCGGGGGGAAAAAGCACTCTAAATATATTACTTAATTTAGTATTTTGGAGTAATAAAATCTTTCTTAATGTATGAGAAATTAGAATACCTTAATGATTATTATTTAAACATCATATTTAATAACACAGTACTGTGCATTTAGAATCTGAGACTGGACTGTGTGCTGACCCACAGGCATAATATATAAATTGTTTTATTTTGCTGTTCAAACTCAACTTGTTTTGTCAGGATTTGCTTCCTTCTCCCAAATGAGGATCCAAGTTTACATTTCCTAAGGTGCTATGTATCTGTTGATTCAGTCAGAGATCTGGACATGTTTTATACAGTTCACATTTCTCCTGAAAACTGTTTAGTAAAGTGATTGTGTTTTTCTTATAAGAAACATTTTTGAATTGAGAGTTGTGTTTCTGATTTGGCATCCTGTAAATCAGAGAGTATCCCATAAATCAGGCATACCAGCAGTATGTTATGAAAACAAATCTCCATAACCTTGAGTATGCATATACCTTAATACTTTTCTAACTTACAGAAATTTAGAGATTAAGTCTTGGCTTAAGAGCCAAAGAGGGGACCTTATAGCTCATCTGTTCCAGCTGTTTCTGCTATTCTTTGGGGCTCAGGACCCAAAACACCACTTTTAGTTGTTTTGTGTATTTGAACTTCTACCAAATATTTTCTTTTAGGAGAAAAAAGATGTATGCGGGAGGAGGGAGTTGCATGCTTCTGATCCAGACCAACCTCATTTTGCAGATAAGGAACCTGAGGCCCAAAGCTTTAGATTTTATTCGTGGGCTATACATTTCTTTATTTTAGATCAAACCAGCATTTCAGATGTATCTAGTAATAGTATAGAGGACAATTAGGAGTTAAAATTGTAGCTGTATGGCTTCCTAGTTGTGTGTTCTTAGGCAAGTTGCTGAATGTTCTCAGTCTCAGTATACTCATCAGGGGAAAGGGGAGTTATTATATCCTTAGGATGGTTTTCACTTTTTTAGAATTTAGAATGTATCTGGAAAGATAATCTGGGTTGACCTTGTCTCTAGATTCATTCCATTAATTTTTTAATGGATTTTGTGTCCTCTAAATGTTAAAACTCCCTCTCCCCAAACCCAACCATGACCTCCCCAAAACACTACAAAGTAAAACAAACATCTGTATTATCAAAGGGGATAACACAGTGGTCACATTTCCTTTACTTTGACAGTCAGTAATGAGGTCTTCATGAACTGATAGATCAGCCTTGGGGCCTTTTCTTTCTTCTCACCCCACTCTAGTTATTTCATAAGCCACCTAGACACATGAATCAGGAACTGCAGAATATAATGAACAAGGACCTTGAGAGATAACTACATGATTGAATAACATCATTGAAAGAACTTAGACATACAAGGTGGAATCTGAACTTGATACTCCTTTTGATCTTAAAGATGTGGATTCACAGAGTGAGTTCTTGAGGAGAAATTACAGGAATTCTTTCTTCCTGGAGCATTTCAACAGGGATTGCCTTACTAATCAATTTTTGTTAGTCACTTGTAGTTTCCAGGGAATACAGTCTTTTACTTGGGCAAAGAAGCAAGTAGAAATAATTATGTTAAAGACCACTTACCTTTTGTTACCCAAGATTAATTAGTAGTCATATCCTGAGATGATTTTGTTCCAGAATTTTTCTTAGTGTCTCAAGCAATTCAATTAAGTACAGAGAAATGAATTTTGAGCTTAAATAAAGGAGTTTTCTTTAGTGGCCTGACCATATATTTATTTGCTGAGTTGGTTTGTTCATTTCGGTTTGGTTAGGTTTATTGTCATTTGTTATTGGGAAATAGCTTTGATATAGATTGATACTACATTACTCTGTGACATTGTAGTGTTGCATTTTATCTTGTTTCTCTAGTAAATATATGTAAAATACCTTTTTTGGTAAATTACTTTTTTTTTTTTTTTAAGAAGATGTTGGGGGTAGGAGTTTAGTAATTTATTTATTTATTTTTGCTGTGTTGGGTCTTCGTTTCTGTGCGAGGGCTTTCTCTAGTTGTGGCAAGCAGGGGCCACTCTTCATCGCGGTGCGCGGGCCTTTCACTATCGCGGCTTCTCTTGTTGTGGAGCACAGGCTCCAGACGCGCAGGCTCAGTAGCTGTGGCTCATGGGCCTAGTTGCTCTGTGGCATGTGGGATCCTCCCAGACCAGGGCTCGAACCCGTGTCCCCTGCATTAGCAGGCAGATTCTCAACCACTGCGCCACCAGGGAAGCCCGCAAATTACATTTTTAAGTGAATGAAGCTATAACATTTTAAACTAACCTATCTGTGTTTTCTCTTAGGCCTTAAAGAAAGTGCAGAAGAGATGGTCAAAAACAAATTGGAAGGAAAGGATAAACTGACCCCGTGGGAACAATTTTTAGAGAAGAAGAAAGAGAAAAAAAGACTGAAAAAGAAACAAAAGGTATCAGTGATAATCATGACCGAATAATTCCGAATAATTATTGAGCAACCACTAAGTATCAGAAGGTACCAGGTGCTTGGCATCCAGTATCTCATAATGTGACCACTCACTGCGGTGGGTGAAGTGTTTTCTGCAAGGCTGCATAATGATACACTAAGCCTGTATCATTTAATCTAACTGCCTTGCTCTAATATTTTACATGTATGTGCTACTTAAATAAAATGCATAGTTTAGTTGATTTCTAGATGTAAGACAGTTTGATTCTATTCTGTGTTTTTGAGGAAGAGAGGTACATACAGACATTTTTACTTGAGGATGTATACATAGAGAAATTTTCAACATGAATGAAATTTTTTCTTTGTATTTCCATTTCTCAAGCTGCGTTTTTCACTTTTCAGTATTATTCTATTGTATAGATCTTTTAACATCATATTGTCATTAGATCCGTTTATCAAGGATATTTTCTCTGTGCTAATATGTTGTCTGAAAAATCTGATTTGACTCCTTCAGTGATAACATCTTTCCAGAGTTAGAGTCCTTAGTAATAGCAGAAACCACTTAGGGTTTTTGCCAATAAGAGTACTCTATCTTGTCAATGAAATGCAGCATTCTAGCAGTGCATTTATTGTCTTAAGATGGTATCACTAGTCACAGAATTTTACAACTTTTAGGAATCTTAAATGATTAGTTTTAGTCCAACCCTGACGTTTTATAGTTGTAGGAAATTAAGTGATTCGTTGGAGGATACACAGCTTGTTAATGGCCAACCTGAGACCAGAATCCAGATCTCTTGCTCCAGTGCTCTTGCTACTGTATTGTGTTGTTTCTCTCTGTGTGATGTAAGCTTGTGCTTTTGGTACAAGAGCTGCAATATTGAAAGAGGGCTACAAAATTGAATGATGCAATGGAGTGATTTTTGAACTCCTGTTATACTCAGTGTTTTTGGAAATGGATAGTAAAATGAGGAAATGAGGTAAGAGCCCTGCCCCCATTGATATACTGCCTCTCTCAGGCAGTAAAATATCTTTTAAATGGAATAATTCCACAAGTTATTAAGCCATCAGTTTATTGGAAGACTTACAAATGGGTCTTTATGGGGTCAATAAAGTAGTCACTCATTTCTGAGATCTTTAGCGGCTATTGTCTTTGATTTTCATTTGGTGCTTTGAGATTATCTTCTGCTTTAACGCTTTCCCTTCATTGGGCTTAGACTGGACTCATTTTATCAATAATATTAAAAATACATTGGTTGAGTGCCCAGTTTGTTCTAGACTCAGCTCTGTACTAGACTTGGTGATTCCAGCAGATCTGTTCCATCTCCCCAGGTTCTTCACATATAGAAGAGTTTCAAGAATTCAAGTTAAAAATACTTTTTCCCCTTTTCCTCTTTGTGACTTCAATTTGTTATTGAGAAATTATTAGTAAAGAAATGAATACGTTTATATGCCATAGTTGATATACTGTAATTTAGATCTAAAAAAATAGTTAAAAAAATGTGAATAAATGTGTGGTTAGCTATATAAGTATTTCATAATCTTTGTTAGGAACATCATATTACTGATGAATCGGTTATGATAGTTTGGTAAAAAAATTCTTAGAAGCCCTTGTTCTTAAAAGGATAGTAATATCAAAATGAATATTCTTTAGAGCTTCGTGGGTCTTCTTCAGCATGTAGGATGATGTTTAGCAATGTGCATTCTAAATGTTTTTGTTGAAACGACTCATGTTTTAGATTCCTGGGGATAAACTCAATCTGGTTAGTCTGATCTCAGTTTGCATATGTTCTGTGTATTTTATAGACTTGATTTTTAAAATTTAAATATACTAATTTAGTAAACTGTTCAGATTTCATTAGGGAAAATGTAACCAACAGATGTGCTTAAAAATAACACAAAAGTTTTCTTGAGTGGATTATAGATAAAACAAGGTAATTGTTGAAATTGGGTGATGAGAACAGGAAGTTCATTATCATTTTCTTTAAATAACCAGCAGATGAATTGCTTTAATGATTTAAAAGATAACCCACAATGCAGTACTTCAAGCTATTGATAATCACTGCCATTTCTCAGTTTCGTGAGAGATGAGGCAGGCCACCTCTCTTTCACTGATCTCCCGTCTCAAAGTATTCTTCTCCTTGAATGTCTGTATTTTATTTTTGTCTCTTCTGGCACTTCCTGTCTTGAATTACTATTACTACATATCTGTCTGTTTATGTGTCTATAACTTCTTTTAATAAATTGTAAAATTTTTGAAGACAAAAACCATGTATCGGATAACTTTCATTTCTCTCAAAAGCCCTACATAGTCCCTGCATTTATTAAGTATTCCATAAGTATTTGTTGAACAAACAAAAGAGTTACTCAGGAGCTATTTTATAAACTGATCCATTTAAAAAACTACTTTAATTTTAGATTGAACTGCGTGATTTAAAAGAAGTACGGTTTTTCTTCACGCTTATATATTTTGGTCCTTATAATAAACTGTATGTATTTTTATATTCAACTTTAAGGCTCTTGCTGAAGAGGCCAGTGAAGATGAAGTTCCCTCTGATGTTGATATGAATGACCCATACTTTGCCGAAGAAGCTAAAAAAATAGGTAAGCCAGCCCATATTTGTAGTTTTCACTTGGAATCTAAAGTCCGCCTGTGTGTGCCTATTCACACATACTCTTTTTCCTTCTGATAAACACTTTGTTTCACTAAAAAAAATAAAAATAAAAAAATAAAATTCCTAGAATTTGTATAGCTCCCTAGTGGCTTATAAGCAAGTTTGTCCTATGGGATGTAACCATTGATCGGATTAGGAGGGGTCAGCATGCCCCCTGTACATACAAGAAATAATTTCATTATATGAAGCTTTGGGTAATATGATTAATTTAACAGTTTACTGGAGATGCCTTTCTGGGAGATATCCTTATAGACAGATTGACTATAAAAGGATGAGGAAAAAAAGGAAGTCATATTTTTGAGTGCTTTCACTGCTTTATTATAACACATCCATTCTACGTCCTCTTTGCACAGGCTATGAAGAATGGAAAGCATGCAATAAATTTGTTTATATATTTGTGGATATGTGTATAATTTTTTTAAATTTTAACATGATTTACATGTGTGAAACAGGGTTGCATTCATAGTATGAAAGCTTTTCAGCTCAAATAGACAAAAGCATCTATGTTTCATTTTATCCCCTTTTCATTTATTCTGCTTCATTATTAGCTTCATTGTAGCTGAAAGCCAGCTTCCTCCCCTTTTTCCTTGAATCCCTAAACTATCAGGTATCTGACTTCCTATATCCAGGGAGCTTTGTTTCCATTGTGCATGCACCGGTCATTCTTTCCTGAATGCTTTCATTCTTACCTTTTTGGTGTGTATAAATTGTGTGTGTGTATAAAAGTGTGTGGTAAGGTTCAGGCCATACTTAGACAAGTCAGTGCAGGACCACTGTAAGCATTTTCCATTTGTTCTCATGCATTTTGCCTTCCCCTGCTCTGCATACCACACACATGAACCCCAAAGGCTTGGTCCTGGAGCAACTCCAAGCTGGCATTGTAAAGAGAAGGATTTTATGAAGTTTCCCTGCTTCTTGTCCCTTGTGACTAGTGGGCCAGAATAGTTCTCAACAGGAAAGTCAAAATTGCTCAAAATTATTTCCTGGTTGTTATAGCCTTTTATCACTGACATTCTATTGATGAAAAGGAGATCAAGATGAATAAAGTCTATTATAGGATGTGAGATTCTTAGGAATTGGAAAGGGAAATGGAAACAGCATATTCTGCTTTTTATCATACCTGAGCAGTCATTTCTAGAAGATGATGGATTTTAGCCTTATCCTCCGATTTCAGGAAACCAAGTTTATAACAGAGAAATGCGAAGCATTATAATTTCCTTGTTCTCATTCCAAAGTGCTTCATTTGGCATGTGAAATCTGGTCAAACTGCAGAACTCGGGGTAGGATTCAAAGAGTAAGTTAAATAGCTTGGTGGCTTGGGTAGCTTGTTTCTTGGAATTAGCACGTTTAAATTGTGAATAGTTTTCCCTAAAGTTAGTATCCAAAGTTCCAAGGGAAAATGCAGATTACATTTGCTTGCTTTCGATATACTTTTGATGTCAGCATACTTTCTAGGAATAATTATTTATATCTGGGCTTAAGTTGTTTTAAGGAAAAAGAAAAACAAAAGAGTGAATTTTTTTTTTTTAGATAGGACTAAAAAATGGTATCTTGACATGTTTATCCATTCTATCAATAAATATTTTTGAGTGCCTACCAGGTGCCGAGCACTCTGCTAGGCTAGAGATACAGACGAACAATACAAGCTAAGTTACATCCTTGAAGTAGGTTATAGTTTTAGGGAAGACATGCTAAATGGGTAAACAAATAAGAATATTATGCAAATATGATCAGTGTTTTAAAGGAACTAATAAATAGGGTAATATAGAGCGTAGAACTGGGGGGAAGAAGGAGAGTAGCTTTCTTTATATAGGGTGGGCAAAGCAAGCTTCTCTGAGATGGTGACATTTGAGCTGAGACCTGCAGAATGAGAAGGAGTCAGGCAGAGAGAGCTGGGGGAAGAGCATTGCAAGTGAGGGGAAAATGGGTAGAACAGCTATGAGGTGAGAAAGAACGGGTGTCAGAGAAATTGAAAGATACCAGTGTGGCTGGAGCATGGTCAGAGGGGCAGTTTGGTATAAGGCCAGGCTGGGACACAGGATTGACCCTGCAGGGCCTTGTGTCACGGCAACAAATTTGGATTTTACTCTACTGACAGTGGGAAGCCGGTGAAGGGTCTTAAAGCAAGGGTGTGACGTGATGTGATATGCATTTTAACATACTATTCTGAGTCCTGCAAAGAGAAGAGATTGAAGCAAGGCATTGGTGAGAGCTGAGAGACCAGGCTTTTGTAGAGGTCTGGAGGTGATGGTTGGTCTAGACAGCACGACAGTAATGGAATTGGAAGGAGAAAAGTAAATGGGATTCTAGATATATTTTGGAGGTAGACTTGCCGATCTTTTTATTTGGATAAGGAAGGCATTTAGCATAACTCCTAGATTCCGACTTAGGAATCAGTAGCCTCTAAATATTATTTCAAACCATGGAACGAGGGGTAGAAAGCATTGGTAAGAGAGGGACGTGCAGGTTTGGGCTCTGAGGTCAGGAGGCTGCGTAAGGTACTCTGTCCTCCTGGAGAAGGTACTACCTGGAAGGTAGGGGGAAAGTTTATGAAACAGAAGGAACCGCCATGAAATAGGAGGAAAAGCATTAGTGTTTGGAAGGGTGTATAGTTCAGCTCCACAGTTGAGCAGGACAGAGACATTTTAAGCCAGGACACCTTTGCCCTAGGCAATCCCAGAGCTAAACTTACACACTCTTCAAAATATGGAGAAATTGAGTTCACTTACTTATGCCAGACCTGGTGTTTGGCTCGGGTTAGGAGCCAATATGCGTACTAGAAATCTTTTCTAATTTTTCCTTTTATTTTTTACCCCCTACACTGTAAATTTGCTATAATTTTTCTATTTTTTTTAAACTGCAAACTCAGTATTAGATGAGAGTTTTGAAAATGTATTTCTAGAATGAGTTAAAAGTTATTTTTTCTTGTAGAAATGAAGTATTGGAAAAGTTTGCTTAGTGCTATCTAATTGCATAAACTGTTTGATAAGATTTTGTTTTTGAAGAAGTAGAAGTGAAATAAAGTACATCACATGTTAAATATACCCTATTAGAATGTATCCTTTGTCTTGACAACTTTAGATATTTGATAAACCACCATGAAAATCTAATAATAAGGCACACATATTTGATTCATTCAGCCAGTATGCTGGGTGCTTACAGTATACTGCTCATACGTAGTTTTACAGTTTACAAATGCTCTTATGTGCATTCTATCCTCTAATCCAAACTTTAGCCCACTTTATAGAGGGGTGAACTGAAAACGTGGTTGAATTGCACAAGGGCCAGTTGTAGATGGTAGAACCTGAATCCTAATGGCTCCCTTTTACGTTTTGTAACTCTGCAAGTGCGTTGTAAAGACCAAAGCCAGAGCCAGGATCCGTATGTATAAGAGCTGGACACAAGGACTTGCTGGCTTTCCAAGCAAAGCCAGAATGCCTCCTCGGTCCAGAGGAAGATTAACAGACTGTATTATCTGATGATGGACAAGTGATCTTGGGTGCAGGAACTTGCTGCTAAAGAGTTAATTGCTAGGGGGCTTACCACTCCTGTCTGGTCAGTACGGAGAGCAGTCTGCCCTCCAGTGAATTCTCTTAACTGCTCTCTCACAAGAAGCTCTCAACTGAACACTCTGGAAGAACTTTTTTATGGGAACAATTCTCTGACATTACAAGTAATGGAAAATGGAATTTCTTTTACAGATATTCCTTTTACAGATCAGTTGTTTGCAACACATCTTTTTCCATGGATGTATTGTTACATTTTTTTGCTTAAAGGGATAGTGACCTCAGTAAGGCTTGTTTAGAGTTTGTTTTTTTTTTTTTTTTTTTTTTCCCCGGTACGCGGGCCTCTCACTGTTGTGGCCTCTCCCGTTGCGGAGCACAAGCTCCAGACGCACAGGCTCAGCGGCCATGGCTCACGGGCCCGGCCGCTCCGCGGCATGTGGGATCTTCCCGGACCGGGGCACGAACCCGTGTCCCCTGCATCGGCAGGCGGACTCTCAACCACTGTGCCACCAGGGAAGCCCAGATTTTTTTTTTTAACTATAAAACCCTAACACCCGATTTCAAGTCTCTGTTAATATTCAGCTTATTAGAATCATCTATATGTCCTTTTTGCCACAGTCCCGGGAGATGTGGACTCTTACTTGCCAAAAGATTCACTGAAAAATAAAGATAACATTTCAGAACAGGGACTTTCATTTCCCTAGTACTCTTCACTAAATTAGGTCTGAAAGCTTTCCAAAGGGAAAATGCCTTTTTTTTTAAATGCTTTTTTAAAAAAATAAAGATATGCCCACCTAATATGATCTTGTTAACAGTGCAGAAAGGGTCTCTACACATTATTTATCTTCTGACTAAACAGTTCAATGTAGCACACAGTAAATTCTTCATGAGCAAAGAAATTTTCATCACACTAAAATTGGATATCATTTTTAGCCCCGACTGTCTTGGAGATTTTTTTCCTCTCGCTGCAGTCTTCCTTTCAAGTTTATTTTTATGGCTTTTCACCAGGTTGTTATAAAATCCGGAACAGTTCATTGTGGGCTCTTTGAAATTATTTCCCACAGCTGTATGTGAAGATCTTTATCTCCTTTATGTATTAATCATATACAGCCTGATTCTTTTCCCCTGCCACAGAATGATCTTCTGCATATGTCACTTGTCCATTTCACTTCAAAAGGAGCTCTTGCCTTAAGAGAGCAGAGGTAAACTTAGGGTGTGGGAGTCAGACCCTAAGAAAGTGGAACCTTGATGATATTTATATGTATAAATACGTGCACATACTTAAAACAGAGAAAAGGTTATAATCTTAAAGCAGATACATCATTCCCTGAAAAACATTTGAGATAGGAGCACTGTCTCACTTAGGGGAAGGGCTACATACAATGATATTTCTTCTTAAAAGTGCAGACAGACGCCTTGGTAGCAGTGAGGGGTGAACGAGGCCACACTTAGGCGCAGGTGTGTTCTCTCAGGTGGGCAGGGCTGCCTTAGTGCGGCAGGGCTAGTGCACGTGGAGCAGCTTCTAAAGCTTCTCTCTACTTCCTGTTATCCCCCATTAGCTGCGGTTGTTCAGCCATCATTATATGTTCTGTGAATTTTGCTTTATTATTTTACAACAAAATGCATGTTAAATGGGAAACGGCTCTTCCAGGGAGAATGACATTTGATAGCGAAGGGGTGAAGTGTGGGTGATTAACAGAGAGCCTGAGCTGGAGTGCTCGGGTTTGAATCATGGTTCCTTTACTTACTCACCTTGAGACAAATTGCTTAACCTCTCTGTGTTTCAGTCTCCTCACCCACAGGGTGAAGATTGTAATAACAGAATCTACCTCATAGCATTGTTGTGAGGACTAAAGCAGTTCCTGTATAAAATGGAATAAAACAGCAGTACTTTCTGGTGCCTAGTAAGTGCTGCAGAAGCGTTAATTGTTGTTAATACTTTAGAGACCATTGGTTTCTCTGCATTTGGAAGGACAGAACTCAACTTATCCAAATAAGACAGTGTCCAGCAGCTCAGAGAAGGTTGAGATTGTGTAATAACATTCTAGAGTAACAGAACATGTCTTTGTGGATTCTGAACCTTCTTACTCTTCAGAGTAGTTCTTCATACTTTGACACCAGTTCTCCCTGAACCCCTCCCAACAGACAAAAAAAGGAAGAAAAATCAAAGCATCTGCGTGATCACCAAGGAACCCAAGATACCTTATATATGTATTGTCAGACTATTATAACAGTGATAGCAAGCAGTTTATAGCACCATGTGCCAGGCATTAACTAAGCTCTTAACGTTTTTTAGTGTATTTAGTCCTCACAATAACCCTAGGAGGTAGATGCAAGTATTATAATCCCCACTTTACAGATAAGGACACAAGCACAAACTGCTACAGCTAGAATGTAGTTGAGCCAGAATTTAAACCCAGGCCAGCTGCTCCCGAGTCAAGTGCCCTTAACTGCCGTGTGTTACTGCCTCTCGTTCAGGACGAGAGCATCTCCTCATCTGACACC